>NC_053036.3:579724579-580026725 GCF_002575655.3 Aegilops tauschii subsp. strangulata
GGTGGGGCTTCGGTAGATGAAGAAAGAATTATAGACAAGGTTAGAGAGATCGACTCAAAGCAGAAAAGGCATAGGATTAATTTTGCACGTGTGTTATGGTGATTCCCAAAGAATGGAATACTTTGTTATAGCTCCCTAATAATATTGGGAGGATATGTTATAAAGAGAAAACACCATGTGAATTCCCTCGATTTAAATGGATTGAAGATCCATACAATTTATTTATCTGAGTATTTTAAAAAAAAGGTTGCATGATGACATGATGCAATGCAAGAGATGCAACAAACAAAACAAATCACACGACGAAACTCAGAGCATCTGGAAGTCTTCTGGAGCGTCGGTCTCGGGGCGTTACAACACTCCACCACTACAAGAGGATCTCGTCCCGAGATCTAGGATGGCACCGGAGAGAAACGGAAGAGGAAGAGGTAAAACAAAGTTGCTTCTTTGACAAACGAGTGAAACCAAAGAACCTTGAGAGGTCGCAAAGCTTGAAGAAATGACACGACGGAGGTGAACAAAATTTAAAACACTCCGTTCAGCAAGAGGAACAAGGACCATTACAAGAATCTTGTAGGTTGAAAAACATGGAAATAAGAGCTTCACGAACGAAAAGAATATGACCACACCGATAGAAAAGAGAAACAAGGAACACCATGTGAACTTTGGAGTTTGGAAAGCTATGAATGACGAGAACAATGGATGAGAAGTACATGCAAGCACACCGGTTGAAACGAGATGTACAAGGAACGATAAGGATCAATTACGATAACGCTCCGGTCAGAAATGAAAAGAATAGAATTTGAACTTGGCAAAATGAAAGCATTTGGATGAGACTCTGGTTAGAAGAGGAATGATAGACACAACACTCCGGTTAAAACAAGATAAATAAGGAATAAGAATGATATAATTTGGACAGCACTCCGACTGTAAATGGAAGGAATTGAACATGAACTTTACAAGATGAGAGGATACTTAATGAAATCAACAGCACACTGCCTCTGGAACTATTGAAAGAATGGCACAATGGGTCAGAAAGATTTCAGACAGCACTCCGGTTGAGAAGGGACGCAAAACTTGACAGAATGGGAAGAACTTGAAAAGAGGGCATGACACTCCGGTTGGAAATGGATAAGCACGAAAAGAACACGGTCCTCACAAATCGAGATGATGAGTGAAGAGAGCAACATCACCATGCCTCTGGAAGAAAAAAATAGAAGATAGATCATTGGAATAAAGGAATGGAGAAGAAAATGACAACTTCTGCCACAAATGAGCTTGGAAAGCATCCTTCCAAGAAGGTTATAACGGAGTTGTTGGGAAATCAACAACGAAAAGAACAAGCTTGTTGTGGGCTTATGGAACACATCTCAAAATTATGAGGTGACAACCCGCCACTAACGGAAGCAATTGCTTGCTTGAGATCAACGAAGAGATGAAAACTTCTCTCGCCGAGAGGATGGGAGAAAACTTGGATCATTGATAGACACCACAATTAGCAACATTCCTTAGGAAATGCTTTAAGCGGAATATGACACAAGATAACTCAAACGAAGAGATTAATGGATTTAAAAGATCTCTTGAACGAATTGAAATTGATGGTTTTAAAATATGTCATTCCGGACAACTTGTGAATCATGAAACGCGAACTCAAATTGTCAAGAATGACATAACACCACCTCAAATGATAAGGTAGAACGAATTGCACTTTAGAATGCAAGATGAAGAATGCTTGGACTCCTCAAAACAAAACATGTGTTGAACACCATGTTTATTTTGGAGTAAGCTTGACGGATCATAACTTTGAGAGAAATCTTGAAGAACAATTGAAGAATGAAAAAAATCCTTGATGAACCACCATGTAGAGCCTCCATGAAGAACTCCGGTAATAAAAGAATGATCAAACGAAAGGGAAAGTTGAAAAGAACTCCGGGAGAAGCCTTGCAATGATTAGATGAAGCTTTGAAATGATATAATTGAAATAACTTGGAGCTCCGGAAAGAAAAATGAACAAATGAGATCAAGAAGTTTGATGAATCTCCGGAATAAGGAATTAATCACTTGGATGAAACAAGAATAAGAATTACATTATGCTTAGCCTTCACCCATTTAGATTGATGACAAGGAACTGATTTTGCATACTACTTATTCTCGTAGAAAGGATTAAGATATATATGGCGCAAACTTGGGAAGGTCTTCAACGAACCACCGGTAGGATTGGAAAGAACGAATGAATTTATATGATAACGAAGGAAGAGAACTCTTAAACGAACCACCGTAAGAATTGAAAATGAACTAAGAAAAGATCAAGAAACACCGGGAAGAATTAGAAAATGAACGAAGATACTTGAAAGAATTTAGATACAAGTGAAACGAAGATATCATGAACTGATTAGAGGATATTTGAACGATGCACCGGTAAGATTTGGAGAACGAGAACTGAATGTTGAGAACAAATAAATCTTCTGAAATGATGGCCTTCGAAGAATCAAACTGAAAAGACTCTTGAATTGTTCCGGATGGGTGAAAAGAATTCTCACAATCAAAACAATTATGAGAGGATGGCATCAAGCTTGAACTACGCATCTTTGGAAATACGGGTAAGGATTTAAGAGGGACTCTTCTTCGGTCTTCAAAATCCGAGAATGACGATGAGAAACACCATGAATTGTTGAGGCACTCCGGAATGAAGAATAGAAGGTTGAACCAACGATGAAAAGCATTTGAAAGATCTTGGAGAAAGACATTTGACTGATGATAACCCATTCTTACGTCAAACTTTGAAATGAATTTTAGAAGCTCCGGGAAAATTAGAAGAGTCAGGTAAGATCCTGGGAAAAGACCTGTGGGTTAGGGCCCACTCAAAAGAAACACCGTTGAATGATTAAAAGAAAGATTGCGCCGGTTGAATTAAATAGCTTGAATGAGGTAACAACCTCAAAATAGTTAGAATTGATGCGGAGTGGATACACGAATCTTCAGAGATATCTTCAGCACTCCGGAACAATTGAATAGCAAGCGGGGATGATTAAGAGATATACCGGCATGAGAAAGCATTTGAAAGGAGGAAAGGGCTATAATCAACACTGAAAGCTTCAATTGAATCCACCGGAAAAGAATACGAGAATGAAGAATGATAAACTTGAAGCTTCCTGAGCATCTTCCTGAGAATCACCGGATAAGAACATTGATTGAAAAGAATGAAGAAACTTCACCTCCATAAGATGGATACATGATTAAGAAATCTGAGTCCTTGAAGAAAGAGGGTGGGAGGGCGGGAAAACAAAGGCAACTTGGGGCAGATGAAACAAACAACGTTGAGAAAACTTATTATTGATCTTCCGAATGGGGAGAATGATGGGATCATCTCGAAGAGAAACGCACCGGTTGGAAATAGAATTAAGATGGCAAACTCGATGATCACGAAGGATTAGTATCCACATAGGAATATGAGAACGCCGCTTAGAATAAGGTATGGAATCAACACTTGTCATTGAAGCAACTCGAATACCACAAAACAAAATAAAAACAAAGGATTTGGCTTGCAAAATAAGCCGGAACAAACATATGATAGAGATTTCGTCCGAAGTTTTCGTGGTGGGGCCCACACGGGCTCGATCGTACAGCACCATCATGTACAAGGCAGTGCACATGACATACGAAGCGTCCCCGAGTCGGCATAGCCAAGGACTCTTTAAGACACTACGAGACCACTGTAAAACCAACCGTGGAAAGGCGGACCACTAGACGTCGAACCCCAATCTCATATCATGCATCTGTCAGAAAGATATCCTAGGAGCTACTTGAATTCCCACTTATAAACTCCCGAAACTTTCTGGTTATGCAATCAGGTGTTGGGGATACAGGGGACACAATAAATCTCACCCAAACTAACAATACCTAGATCCAGCCGTATCCATCCTTCAACACATAACCAAGAAACCTTCGGAAATCATTTACCTCAACCTTCGAAAAGCATTCGTTATACGAGTTATGGCAATACTCCCGAACTCCCGCCCCAGTACTGGGTGGCGTCGAGGTGATCTCACCAACAACTGCATAAAAGAGATTTTCGATGTCGGCGAAACTCAGGTATTCCAGAACTGCAACGATAAAATTGTGACGACAACACCTCGGAGCTCAACTCCCCGGGACACTGCCACAACCCCTAAATGTCAGGAGGCACCAAGAACAATGTTCTCGTCACAAAACCATCGGAACGATTCCAAGATACCCGCGTGATCCTAAAAAAATATTAGTGAAATTTGAGGAGAGAAAAGTCAAAACTTCTATGTCAGGAGGCCTCACCAGAGCGACGAAGGGACTGAGGAGTAAAAAGAATCCTACTCTCCGATATATATAATCCTAAGACTCAAAACATTTTTGTTCTAGACTCAACAACGCCAGCGATTCGATCAAGCAGGGGGCTCCTAAGTCGGGGCTGGCTCTGATTACCAACTTGTAGCACCCACGATGCGGCTATATCTCCCACGTGTCGAGGCACGACTTAGAGGCATAACCGCATTGTGGTTTTGTCGCAAGAAGGGGTATCTTCACACAATCCCATGTAATGAACAAGAATGGGATAAAGAGTTGGCTTACAATCGCCACTTCACACAGTACATAAATAAATCATACATCAATCAGAGAACACACATAGGTCCGACTACGGAACCAAAATAAAAGAAGACAACCCCAAATGCTAGATCCCCGATCGTCCCAACTGGGCTCCACTACTGATCATCAGGAAACGAAACATAGTAACGACCACGTTCCTCGTCGAACTCCCACTTGAGCTCGGTTGTGTCGCCTGCACTGGTATCGTCGGCACCTACAACTGTTTTGGTAGAATCTGTGAGTCACGAGGACTCAGCAATCTCACACCCGCGAGATCAAGACTATTTAAGCTTATAAGAAGGATGGGGTAATGAGGTGGAGTTGCAGCAAGCACTAAGCATATATGGTGGCTAACATACGCAAATAAGAGCGAGAAGAGGAGCAACGGAACGGTCGTCAACTAGTAATGATCAAGAAGTGATCCTGAACTTCTACTTACGTCAGACATAACTCAAAAGCCGTGTTCACTTCCCGGACTCCGCCAAAAAGAGACCATCACGGCTACACACGTGGTTGATATATTTTAATTAAGTCGAGTGTCAAGTTCTCTACAACCGGATATTAACAAATTCCCATCTGCCACATAACCGCGGGCACGGCTTTCGAAAGATAATACACTGCAGGGGTGTCCCAACTTAGCCCATTATAAGCTCTCACGGTCAACGAAGGATATTCCTTCTCCCGGGAAGACCCGATCAGTCTCGGAATCCCGGTTTACAAGACATTTCGACAATGGTAAAACAAGACCAGCAAGACCACCCGCTGTGCCGACAAATCCCGATAGGAGCTGCACATATCTCGTTCTCAGGGCACACCAGATAAGCTAAGCGTACATGTACCGACGTAACCCAAGTTGCCAAGGGATGGTCCCGCACGGTGCTCTAGTTTGGACCAACACTCAGAGGAGCACTGGCCCGGGGGTTTAAATAAAGATGACCCTTGAGTCTGCAGAACCCAAGGGAAAAGGCTTAGGTGGCAAATGTTAAAACCAAGGTTGGGCCTTGCTGGAGGAGTTTTATTCAAGGTGAACTGTCAAGGGGGTCCCATAAAACACCCAACCGCGTAAGGAACGCAAAATCAAGGAACATAACACCGGTATGACGGAAACTAGGGCAACAAGAGTGGAACAAAACACCAGGCATAAGGCCGAGCCTTCCACCCTTTACCAAGTATATAGATGCATTAATTAAATAAGAGATATTGTGATATCCCAACATATCCATGTCCCAACATGGAACAAACTTCAGCTTCACCTGCAACTAGCAACGCTATAAGAGGGCTGAGCAAAAGCGGTAACATAGCCAAACAACGGTTTGCTGGGAAAGGTTTAAAGGCTTGACATGGCAATATGGGAGGCATGAAATAGCAAGTGGTAGGTAGCGCGGCATAGCAATAGAACGGACAACTAGCAAGCAAAGATAGAAGTGATTTCGAGGGTATGGTCATCTTGCCTGAGATCCCGCTAGGAATAAGAACGAGTCCATGAAGAAGACAAACGGACGTAGTCGAACGGATCCTCACAACTCCGGAACGAAACCGAAGCTAACGAGAGAAGCAAACCGGAAAGAAGCAAACAACATAGTAAACAACCACCACATACACATGGCATGATGGACAATCAAGTATGATGCATGTCCGGTTTAAATGAAGCATGGCATGGCAAAAGGCAACAAACAATACTACAAATTAGGTGGAGCTCAATATGCAACGAGTTGCATATTGACGAAACACCACATTCAAATATTTAGTTCTCTCTCGGTTATGTACCCAACAATATTAAATGTTATTAAACGTGGCAAGGGGTGAAGCATAGTAAGACTATCTATCTAGGCAAGTTTAAATGAGGCCGGGACAACAAACAACAATTCCGGAAAATCTCCATGTCATTAAGCAATTTAATGGAAACAACAAATATAAACATTTTAAATGTTGTTATCATGATGCGGATGACATATGCAAGTTTTAAGCAATTTTATGAAAATGTTGACATGAGCATGTTACAAAGCATTTGGTCACCACGGCGGAACGAAAGGGGTGCCACGGCAACAACAACGAAAATGGTGCCACGACAACATTCCGATGATCCGATAACTCATTGAGATACCGGTGCAAAAGAGCAAGTGTGCGGATGTGCGAAACATGCAAAACATGGTGGGGTGATCCCGATTACCGGGTGTCCCACATGTCGGTGGCATGGAAACAAGGAACGCGCAAGCGACAATTGGGACACGGTTTGAACATGAGCAACTCATACATCACAATCATTCGTTCACGGGCGTCGTCTCGGCGGTTATACCTTCGAAGCGTGCATTTTCGGAGTGGATCGGGTTCGACGGTAGTGGAAGTAGTTGTTCACGGGTCGCCGAGGGAAGTAGTGGTACACGGCGACGGTAGTGGTACACGTTTTCGTAGATGTTCGGGGTCGTCGGTAGAGGTACTTGACGTCCACGGGGTCGACGCTAGAGTTACACACGTTGCCGGGGTACTTGTTGTTCCGGTCTTGGTGTCCGTAGATGTACACGGCAATCGTAGTGGTACTTGGCGGTTCCGTGTAGTCGAACTTGACGATCCGAGGGGGTACTTGGCGCATCACCGGATAGTTGTACATGGGTCAAACAGAGGCATTGACACATCTGGAGGGGCATCGAGGGACTTGTCAAGGCCCTGCCTCGGGAGGTCACAGGAGGTGCGTGGAGGTAGCTCGAGCTGCTGGTCGTCGGGGCATGGCCGAGCAGCGGCTGGAAGAAGTGGCCGGCATTGGTCTTGGCATGAAGCAAGGGAGGCGGAGCTCCTGCTAGGGCGATGGCGGCGAGCAGGCAATGGAACTTGGCGTCGACGTACATGCGCAGCCGAGAGGAGCAACGACTGGAACGTGCAGCAGTGGGCGAGGGACTCCGGGACGCGCGGAGGTCGAGGAACTCGGCCGGTGGCGTGGCTTGGAGCAGATCGGGCGCGAGGAAGGTCGGGGCGCCCGAAGCGAACGACGGAGGGGCGCGAAGGGTGGCGCTCGACGCTAAGGAGGTGGAGCAGAGCAAGGGGCGGAGCGGACGAGGCTGGCGAGCGGCGTGGAGCTTGACGGCGAGGACTCGAAGCATGGCTCCGACAGCGCCGGGAACAGCGAAGACGGGTGGATCCAGTCGGCCGGCGCCGGATCCGGGCAAACGGCAGCGCGAACGGAGCTCGGGGCGGAGGAGCTTGGGCGCGGTACGGCGGCCTGGTGGCGTTGGCGCTCCTGCGAGCATTCATGGCGGCGGCGGCCTCCTGCTAGTCGGGTGGCTGGACTCTGGCGACGAGGAGGAGGCAGAGGGGAACGGAACAAGGGCGCGGCGATGGTCTCTCTCTCTCTCTCTCTGACAGCGCATCGAGGGAAGAGGGGATCGAGCAGGGCTCTCCTGGCTCGATGCATGAGTGTGTGGGTGGCGGCGGAGGGGAACGAGAGGGGTTGAGGGGTCGAGCGGCTAGGGTTAGGAGGGTTAGGTGGGCCGGCGTTGGTTGGTTAGGCCCAAGAGGCCGGCTAGGCTGCGCTCTCTCTCTCCCCCTCATATTTCTTTTAATAGAAAAGAAATTAGAGAGAAGAAAAGAAAGAGAGGGTTAGGGAAAGAAGTTGGACATGGGGATTATTTTTCCGGACTCACAAAAATGTGCTTGAACCAGGAAAAATAGAAGTGGGCAAGACCGAAAGTTTAAATTCAAACTCATTTGATTTAAAATTCAAATGGTTTGAATAGGAAGCGAGGGTTGGGAAGGTCCAAAAATGTTGAGAATTTTGGTGGGGCTTCGGTAGATGAAGAAAGAATTATAGACAAGGTTAGAGAGATCGACTCAAAGCAGAAAAGGCATAGGATTAATTTTGCACGTGTGTTATGGTGATTCCCAAAGAATGGAATACTTTGTTATAGCTCCCTAATAATATTGGGAGGATATGTTATAAAGAGAAAACACCATGTGAATTCCCTCGATTTAAATGGATTGAAGATCCATACAATTTATTTATCTGAGTATTTTTAAAAAAAAGGTTGCATGATGACATGATGCAATGCAAGAGATGCAACAAACAAAACAAATCACACGACGAAACTCAGAGCATCCGGAAGTCTTCTGGAGCGTCGGTCTCGGGGCGTTACATCCGAGTCGGTGTCGTCGATGATGATGTAATTCTCCAGGCAAGTAGAATCGTCGTCATCTCCTCCTGGAGCTGGGTCTCCCATGAAAACTTCTAGCTTCTTTGTCAGGTCGCCATTCTTCTCTACTAGTGCGACGATTTCCTCCATATAATCCTCGCGTGTAGCCTTGAGTTCTTCCTCCAGTTCCATGATCCTAGTCTTTGCCTTCTTCAGATCTATCATGTCTGCACACATCTGGTTCTCCTGGCGACGAATGTGCTGGTTTAACTCCTGGATGAAAGCTGCAATAGATCTATCCTTCCTGGTACTGATCATCTCCCATTGCTTGTCTCGGCGCCCACAAATCTGATTGATAGTATCCTTGAGATTATTGTGGTACACTTCTCCAATGTGTCCCATGGTGATGTGGGCTGCCATGCTCTTTCCTAGACTCCAGGTTGGTGCATCAAAGGAAAACTCTATGGGCTCAGTGACTGGCGTGAACGTCCTTCCTGGAACTTGAACTTGAATCATCCAGCGCTCCTCTTCTGGTAGTGTGGCGTTGTAGGTCCCTGAAGCTTGGTATTCCTATGTTCAGGTACTTAGTAACTTCCTTCAAGTGTCGTCCAAAAGGTGTATCCTCATCTGGTTGCGCGAACTTGTTCCTTGCATCCGCCATCCTAAAAGAGTGGAAGAAAGGAGAGGAGTCAGAAATGAGAAGAGAGTAGTGATCTAGGGCTTTAGCTTAGTGGTCGTGTCCTATAGTCAGCGTGTGCCCTGATACCATCTCTGTAGCGACCAGACCTCAAACAGTCTAGTCTCCGTGCATCAGTGTCATCCCTGGATCGGTAATGCTGACACGCACAGTACTTTGAAGGATTTATAATAGAGTAGCAATCACACACTTATTACATCGAATAGTTCAAGAGAACTCAATACAAATAAATATGGCTTAAGGCCATCTAAATACGATAACAGCGGAAGGCTTGGAAGATAAAGTGAGTCCATCAACTCCAACGGCATCACTGAGTATAAGACCACGACCTAAGGCTCCTTACTCGTCGTCTGAAAAGTCTGCAACATGATACGTTGCAGCCCGAAAACGGGTCAGCACATGGAATATGCTGGCAAAGTAACACATAGAGAGTAATGAACAGAATAATGCTATCACTACATGCATATTTGGCTGGTGGAAAGCTCTATGGTTGCAGTTTTGCGAAAAGCCAATTTTTCCCTACCACAAAGGAATAAATTTTATTTAACTATCATGGTGGTTGTTAAACATTGAGAAGGTACCTCCAACTCAATCCCAATTAAGAATGTGATTAACCCAATCAAATTAAATTAAGTAACATGATGATGAGATTCACATGATAATCCAAGAACTAGATACTCAAGATGTCCATAACCGGGGACACGGCTAATCATGATTAGTTTGTACACTCTGCAGAGGTTTGCGCACTTTTCCCCACAAGACTCGATCGCCTCCGCTTGATTTCTCGCACTACAAGGTGTTTGAGAAACGGATGACCGAGACACAGTCTTTCAGAAACACTACTCTTTACTCCGGGTGGACAGTTACACCTACTTTCCCCTACATCTGCTAGCCCACCTCTTCAAGAGGTCATGTAACCTATCAACTATGCTAGAGCCCATAATAGCTTGTGGCTGCACACGGCAGTTTCTAGCATGAATAATCTCATGATCCCTTTGAGCCTGGGTGGCGGTCCATAGGATGATCACACGGGTACTCCGGGATATCCAAAAAAATACAGGCAACACTGGATTCTCCAGGTGCCTCAATCCACCCAGATGTTTATTTAAGTAGCCACCTTAAGTTGAACCATAAATTAATAATCTCACATCTGTCATGAAGAATTCACTCAAACCCAATCCACGTCTACGAGCATAGCATAGCAATATAAGCAAACGTAGAAGTAACTCCCAAGGGTTTGATATTAAACAGGGCAACAGGTACTACCTCTTCTAATTCCCAAAACCCACATATTAATCAGATCCTAATCATGCAATTGTTTGAGGATTGATCTAATGCAATAAAACTGGGTGGTAAAGAGGTATGATCAAACTGTTACTTGCCTTGCTGATGGTCCGTGAAACCTAGAGACTCGTAGTAGCACGCTTCGCACTCCGGGTACTCTATCGCAAACAAACAATACATACATAAGCAATCAAGCAAGGGTGCACGAGTAAAACTCAAAATAAGAGATCTAACCAGAAAGTTCAACTTAAGAACTCCGGTTTACAAAAAGAATCAAATCGAACGAAGCAACGAAACTCAAACGGCGAAAGAAACAAGCTTCGTTTACTAATCTGGACTTAAGTCAAATTTTAAAGTAGCAAAAACTTGTTTGAGTTGGTTAAACGGAAAGAGGGTTTCGAGACGAAACTTTAGGCACTTGAATCGCCTGATTCCGATAAGCGAGCGAAAAGTTATACTAAAACGAAAAACAGATCGGAAATCGCGATCAGAAATAATCGCGGAAAATCCGAGAAAAAGAAAACTGACGAACAGGCTAACGAACGAACGTTCGCTGTCTGTGAAAAAAAACGAAAACCGTTCGTTAAAACGAACGAACGAGTGTTCGCTAAATAAACTAAACCGGAAAAAAAACATATCTAGGGTTTTTTTATAAAACCGAACGAAAAACCGGACGGGAAAACCGAACAGTTTTCTCAAGGAAAACCGCCGGCGGCGGGGCGGCGGCTACCTCCGGCGAGGGGCGACGGGGCGGCTCCGGCGAGGCGGCGGGGTCGGTGGGAGGCGGGGTCGGGCGGCGGAACTCCGGCGTCGGGCGGCGGGGTCGGCGGCGGCGGCAGATCGGGCGACGGCGTCGGGCGGCGGCGGCGGCACGCGACGGCGGCGGCGGCGGCTTAGGGTTAGGGTTTCGGCGGCTCGGGCGGCTTGGGCTATCGGGGCCGAGGGCGGCGCCTTATAAAGGCCTGGCCAGGCGGAGGGGTCGAACACGGCCCAAAGTCGGTTTCGCGATTTTTTTTTAAATAATTTCGCACAGAAAAATAAATAAAATAAATACTAAACGGACTCCAAAAATCCCAAAAGAAATTTTCCCGACTTCTAAAGTCAAGCCGGACAAGATGAACATTTATTTGGGGCCTAAATGCAATTTTGAAAAACGCGTATTTTTCCTAGTTCAAATAAAATCAAATAAAAATCAAATATTTATTTTTAATATTTTTCCTCCAATATTTCATTATTTTTGGAGAAGTCATTTTATCTTCTCTCATATATTTTGATATGAAATATTTTCAGAGAGAAAAATAATAAAAACAAATGATCCTATTTTCAAAATTTGAGAAAACCCAAATATGAAAATAACGAAATCCCCAACTCTCTCCGTGGGTCGTTGAGTTGCGTGGAATTTCTAGGATTGCAAATCAAAATGCAATAAAGTATGATATGCATGATGATCTAATGTATAACATTCCAAATTGAAAATTTGAGGATGTTACATAAATACTGAAACTATTTGTCGTACCTCCGAAGTAATTTTATAGCTGTCGTAAGCTATTATTCCGAGGTGATCCCATCTGGAGACCTGTTCCAAAGCCCCGCCGGAAGCCATTGCCGGAGCCATCTTCATCAACTTATTGTCTTCATGACCATGTGTGAGTAGTTCCACCAGGACCTACGGGTCCATAGTAGTAGCTAGACGGGTCTCTTTGTTTCTGGATCTTCAATACCATGTTCTCGTTCTCGATTGAGATCAATCCGATGTAATTTTGTGGTGTGTTTCTTTGGACATGATGAATTGTCACTATATGATTAGATTGTTTATTGAAATTAATTGAATCTTTTGAGGTTTTGTTGTTGCATAATTAAATTGCTTTGTATGCTCTTCGATCTATGTCTATCTTCTTTGGCCAAATTTGATGGGTTTTTCTTCAAAGGGAGTTATGCTTTGTAGTGGGTTCAATCTTGCGATGCTCTTACCGAGTGACAATAAGGGCCAAGACACATATTGTATTGTTGCCACTAAGGACAAAACGACGGGGTTTTGTCATATTGATTGACTTCTTCCTGTATTATGTCATCTTTGTTGCCATACTATGTTTGCTGCAAACTTAATACCTTGATGTGCTTGCTGGATAGCTATTTTGGAGTGAAGTATTAGTAATAGAGGCAATTGAATTAATGGTCTATTTATCACAGACGTAATGCCTATTGAGATTATGCCATATATAACTTATCATAGTTATGAATATTGCAATCCGGTCAATCTCAGCCAAAAGAACCAAGGTCCCACCTGAAATCCGAACATATTTAACACATATTTCACCTAATTCGTGAATTGGGGGAGCATGGGGATGTAAAGATATGCAATATACACACATACCGGAATGTGTTAGATCCATTGACGAAGCCTCTACCACAAGCAAAGCATGAGCAACACCAGAATGTCATAGATGTTAGTAGCTTATGTATTGATTAGATTATTGACTCTAGTGCAAGTAAGAGTGTCTTGGAAATACACCCAAAATACAATAATAAAGTTGATATTATTCTATTTCCATGCTCATAATTAAGTTTATCTTCTGTTCTACAATTGCCATCGTTCTTGAATAGGAGATACGAAGGAAGACCTATTTGCATGTGTGCAAACATAAACACCATGCAGATCCCTAGTCAGGCATCTGCACTAGCTCATGTAATGTTGATGGTTCTTTTTTTTGTAACCATAAGCTTTGTTAATGTAACGAGTATGCTAACCATAATGAGAATGCATTGTTAGAGTAACAATGGCGTTGATTATACCTAGCTTATGAAATACTGCGAGATCACGTCTTCTTGTTGGTATTTTCGTATAAGTCTTAATTTTTACTTGCCTCCTTAGCCAATGGATAACGGGAGTATGGGCTCCGAAATAATTAGATGATCCAGGAAGTGTTTCGGTAGGTCCTGGGAGTGTCCCGGTGATCCCGGGAATGTCCCAAAAATTACTGTAAAGTCATGAAAGCATCAGAAGGTTTCAGAACCTTCTGAAACATTATAGAATGGTCCTAGTGGGTTAGCCCCCCTTTTCCCTAGGGAAGGGGGGAGGCACCACATGATGCCCAAGTCAAACTGCACCCTATTGCTTTGGGGGGCAAGCCAATCCGAAAGAGGAATCCTAGAAGTACTCCACCTTCTAGGTCAGCCACCCCTCTCCCACTCACCTATATATAGGTGGGAGGGGGAGCACCAGGAGGGGGCACAATCTTTTTTAGTTGCATATCACGTTCCCCTTCACCTATGAAGAAGTAAAATTTGGGTGTAGTCATCTTGTTTCAACAGAGCATCACGAAAAATTGGATCTCACTCTTTATAATTATGTTCTTGCTGGTCATATTGAACACCAGTGACAAAATTATCCACAAGCTGCTCAATCTCTTGGTTGTTTCATATCCAAGGGTTTTGGCTGTTTGCGAGTGTTTTTTTTTTTTTGAAATGGAGGCCTTGGTCTCAATTGATTAATTGAGTAGAAGAGAGTTGCCTAGGGGAAAATCCGACGAAAACCAAAATTACAAGCACAAAGGCCGACTGACATGGAGCATGTCAATCGCCAACATGGCACCCGGCCAACCTAAATAACGACAGAAACTCACACGCACCACTGAGAAAAGAACAACCATTGAGACTGCCCATAAGCAACATCGTCATCACTCACCGCCTAGATCCAGCAACAACGTCTTCGCCATGGACGACCACCAACAACGCGATCATCACAACATATGTACGAGGACCGTATCAGCTCATGCCAAACCGTCAACAATAGACAACCACGACTTCGATAACGAGCTTCACAATAGAAATATGCAAGGCTTGCGCCTGCTCGGCCTCCCGAGATGGGCACCATTCGCATATCGTTGTAACCATCAAGACAACTATGGCAGCTCTGCTGCACAAGGAATGATGAAGCTTGAAAAGACCCTTCGGATATGTCGAAAAGACCGTCAACAAAAGCATGTCGCGACTCTGTAGAAACTCGGTGTTGTCATCATCGCCAAACAACTGCAGCCGCTACCAGCATCCACATCGAACGTTCTACCACCGGCTCCGACAATCTTGCCCGCTCCATGATAATGCCTTCAAGAAGGCCAATGGCAAGGAAGTCGCCGCCTTGATCTCTACATCACCGATGGAAACCTTCCGACGGGTGGTAAGACCATCTGCAATGGTGGTTTGTCCGTGAATAATCAACCTAATCTAAAGCCCATGGATGTAGACGCTCCCACCTGCTTCCAACTTCTGAGAAGCAACCAAACTTATCTCGATAACTCAAGGGACTAAGAGATGTCTATGTAGAGTTCCCTTGCGATAACTCGAGAACACATAGCATGTACACATTTAGCACAAACACAAAATTTGAAGTCATGATTTGAGTATCGCCCTATATGGGCGGGCATGTAACTTTGGTGCGACTATGCCCGTTACGATTAGCAAGTTCACTCTAATGGATATATAGAAACACAACCGATTTCAACAAAACTGGGTGTAAAAAAAAATACAACAGAACATAGTGTCAAGAGTGGCCAAAAGAAGAGCTGGTATGTACTCAAATACTCACTCCGTCCCAAAATAACTGTCTCAAACTTAGTACAACTTTATACTCAAGCTAGTACAAAGTTGAGACACTTATTTTAAGACGGAGGGAGTAATAAATAACTCATAATAAAACATAGCCTAAAAAACTTAGAATAAAACACACAAGAAGAGTTTACGTACAGACATGTAGCCCACTGAAAGAGTGGCGTTTTCTTTTCCCACCAGACACCAACCATGCCATATGCCAACCACACCTGTCACCATTATTTTCGTTTGGCATTGCAGTATTTTACTCACTGGAACACATTCTTTACACACCAGAATCAATAAACGTTGACGACGAGGGCCACGAGGGGGTGCCATCCATGCCAACCCTGCCTGCATAATTAAGTCTGAACTGCAGTCCCTCGTGGAAACTCGGCGACCGGCGAGGCGGCGACCTCACCAGACCCCATCCGGCACCAACCCCGCGCTCCGGGACACCTATTTATAGCTCTCATCGCGCACGCTCTCGGCAACCAAGCAGCCGCTGCAACATAGTACTACAATTACTTTGCACTAGCAACACAACGCTCTGACTGAGCTCATAGCGTTCGCACCTGCCGATCTTAACTAGTTGATCACCGCAGAAATGGCCTCCACCAACAGCTGGACTCACGACATCGAGTCGTCGGTCGCTGCACCGCGCCTGTTCCGTGCCGGAGTCATGGACTGACATACTTTGGCACCCAAGCTCGCGCCCCACATCGTCGCCAGTGCCCACCCCGTCGAGGGCGAAGGCGGCATCGGCAGCGTCAGGCAGTTCAACTTCACCTCAGCCTCCTCAGGTACATATGCATCACATACAATCCATGCATGTCACCTCAGTCAGGCAGCGGCATAACACGCGATTCTTTGCTCTTGCAGCCATGCCCTTTACCCTCGTGAAGGAGAGGCTCGAGTTCCTGGACGCGGACAAGTGCGAGTGCAAGTCGACCCTTGTGCAGTGGCGTAGCTAGGCGGTGGCCAGGGTGGTCCATGGACCATCCTGGAATTTTCCCATAGCTTGTATATAGTGTAGTAAAAAATATTTCTGTGAAAATAAATAAACTTACCAGTGCAAAAAAAAGAAATAAATAAACTTACGTAAAATTTCTATTAATGGACCACCCTTACTTATCGGGCTGGCTACGCCACTGCGAGGGCGGCGGCATCGGCTCGGCGATCGAGACCGCGACGTCGCACATCAAGGTGGAGCCGGCGGCCAACGGAGGGAGCTTCGTGAAGGTGGACTCGACGTACAAACTGCTGTCAGGCGTGGAGGTGAATGACGAAATCACCAAGGCCAAGGAATCCGTCACCGCCATCTTTAAGGCCGCCGAGGCCTACCTCATCGCCAACCCTGACGCCTACAACTGAATCAGTTGAGAGGGATAATATATGATTATCATGTCCCTAGTTTGATTTTTGTGTTCTCGCGATCTAATAAAGCTGCTACAATCTCTAAGCTATAGTAATGGCGCGGAGCACGAGAGCACCGGGCAGAGTGTGGACGTGAGAAGTTTAAAAGTTGAGTATTTGTAACTATCAAAGGGTCCTGTTGTTTGATGATGTTGGTGCTTGCTTATGTGAAATACCTAAACGCACTCTTATTTTCTTATATATTTGGAATTGGAGGATTATGTGTCGACCTGTTACAGATGTCTTATATGTATGTGAAATACCTAAACACTCTTATGCGCAAAAAAGAGAGAGAAGAAGTTCATATGTCGAGAAAGACTTTCTTTTAGGAATCTAAGAAATCAATATACAAACAACAGTATAAGCGGAGTAGGGCATTACACCTCGTGATGACCTCAACCTGGGTAAATCTCTTGTCGTGCGTGAATGTGGAGTGTTTTAACCCTGGCCGAACAATCTAGAAGGTGCATCGTAGCTCCAATCTCGATGACCACCTCTCGACAATTGCATATTAGAAAGAACTTACTTTATCTGCATTTGACCCAAAAATTTGGAAGTTAAGCTAAAATTTTGTAATCTCCTATTCACCCACCTCCCCCCCCCCCCCCCCAATCTAGTCGCCTTCTCGATCTGTTTGACACACTGGAACACAACTGTTTTTGTCTTTTTTATCCCATGGTCTCAACCAAGCATAAGCACATACAATGAAAGAGGAGAGGAAATTACATGAAGCATTTTTTAATGGTACGGTTAGTCCAAAATCAGGATTTTTAAGAGAAACACACATGTACACATGAGCTCATCAGATCCATAAAATACGTAAGGCAAGCATTGTGAGTGCTAGCTTATCTGCTTACGAAAATAATTTGCTACCCATGGTGGTAGCTACACATGGCCCCAATTTTTATCTCTGATTATTTTGAGAAAAAATAATTTCTATACAACCAAAATGCACTAGTACCAATGCCATAAGAAACCCGACACCTCGTATATAAAAAAAGGCACTTATGCCAAAGACCATGCGTGTGTAGCTATCACCATGCATAGAAAATCGCCTACGAAAATAATTTGCTACCCATGGTGGTAGCTACACATGGCCCCAATTTTTATCTCTGATTATTTTGAGAAAATATAATTTCTATACAACCAAAATGCACTTGTACCAATGCCATAAGAAGCCCGACACCTCATATATATATAAAAGGCACTTATGCCAAAGACCATGTGTGTGTAGCTATCACCATGCATAGGAAATCGCCTCTCTATCTGCTTATTGGTTGAGTATATGAGAAATAAGACATGTGTCAGGAAAAAATAAAATTAGTGATATGGATGAGGTGGGACAAGTACAACTAAAGCAATTTTGGTATGGTTCCATGGCAACACATGGACATGCAACTAGTATTGATAGCAGTACTCATTTAACATCAGTCCACAAATCTAACAAGAAAATGCTTGTGTGCATTCTTTTGCACAATTGATGCACCACCAAATCCTACGCAGATCTAGCTAGAGCTTTATTAAGAGGAACTACATCCTTCATTGTCAGGCCCGTCACTGGTTGCTTCTCTGTACAATTCCATAGCCTCCTCCATGACCTTGGGTTGTGATAAAAGTTGTGATCTTTTCTTAGTAGATGGATGAGCGCTGAATGAGAAGAAGGAGAGCAATTTTGTCAATGTCGACTTCCGATTTATTCGTCCTTGCTTTTCAAGGGACATAGGGGCAGCGTGGGGATCGAAACCAGCAGCAGCCTGTAGCAACATTCCAATGTAATCTGCCTCTAGCTCATTCCTACGATACAAAGTATGTAATTATCATCACATTCTTAAAAAATAACATCTTCTAATTAACACGAAGTAAATACTTGAATGCACGCATATATTGTGTTAAATTCAATGATTTTTAGTTTTTTAATACATTTGTCTCTAGTTGGTTCCGGCATTCTCCCTAGTTTTCTTTAACCCTCGGGTTTGCCCCTCTTTCGTTTGGCGTTCCCATGAAAAAACTCCTTCCATGTCGTTGCTCATTGGTCGTCACATTCATGTAGGTTACAAGTTCTTTTTTTAGCAGTAGCTCATGGGTGGGAGCCTAACTGGGGAGACTAGTATAGGATCTCACATTAGGTGAGATCAATGAGATCTCATTGATCTCACCTAATGTGAGATCCTATACTAATCTCCCCCAGCCTAACTGGTAGTGGCTCGTGGTGGAGGGGCATAGGTATCATCCAACATGAACGTGAGGCGCTGACCGGACGGAAACAACGAGAAAATTGAGCATTTTCATAGGGGCACTAAATCAAAGAGGGGCAAAGCCTAGGATTCTAATAATTAGAGATAATTCCAAGTCTTTTTGGTAATCCTTGGTTTCGCCGCTCTTCCATTTGGTGCCCACAAGAAAAACTCCTTTCCTGTCGCCGCCCATTGGCCATCTTGTTCATATAGGTTATATCTTCTTTTTTGTTTAGTAGCAGCTCACCGCTGGGAACCCAACTGGCAGTAGCTCATGGCAGAGGGGCATATAGGTATCCAACAAAGATGGTCAGTGG
Source organism: Aegilops tauschii subsp. strangulata (assembly GCF_002575655.3). Classification (NCBI taxonomy): domain Eukaryota; kingdom Viridiplantae; phylum Streptophyta; class Magnoliopsida; order Poales; family Poaceae; genus Aegilops; species Aegilops tauschii. The sequence continues at coordinate 579,743,853 of NC_053036.3, forward strand.
GCGCTGGCCAGACGAAAACGAGAAAAACGGGGATTTTTGTAGGAACACCAAATGGAAGAGGGCCAAATAATTGAGGATTCCCAAAAACTTGGGATAATCTGGAACCAGTTAGGGACAAAAGAATAAAAAGCACTTTGATAAGATGTAGGTACGAACATGGCGGGGGTAAAAGAAAGTGATGCAATTAATATACCTTTGTAACAATGGCGTCACGAGGAGGCGGGTTGGGAGCCACCACTTGAATATTTTGATCATCTCAGAGGAGTGCCTCGCAATAATATGTCCAACCTACATATATATACAAACCAATAAAAATACTACCTGCTTAGAAAATTAACATCTCACCAATCCAAAATGAACGAACGAACAAACGAATGTATGTACCTCATGCGCGATGATGGTGGCAATCTCAGCATCTGTGCTGAAATGATCAAGTAATCCCGTGTAGAGTACTATCTTGCCACCACCAGGAAAGCACCGTCCTGTTCTGACATTTTCCTCTACGACTATCACCTCCAAATTGAGCTCGCGGATCCAACCCAGACGTGTCATCTTCTGTAGTGGTTCCTGTCCTTGTCGCTCTATCTTTCTCTTAATGGACAATACACGACGGATAGCGCGAATGATCTTCCAGCCAATGGCATGGACGCGAACACTTTCATGGTGGTGTGGGTCGAGGATCTTGGAGGCGTGCTTCTTCTTGAAATTTGCAAAGGCACGCTCTCCAATTTCTCGTGCTTTCCTGGGAGAGCGGATGACCTTGTGGGTGCGGTTGGTGCAGGGCACGGTCTCAACGTAAAATTCACGGTAGACAATGGTCCTTGTGCCGACATGGAGAGTTTGGAACATAGATGCTGTCATGACCCTCCACAGGGCGTGTAAGTACCGGCTAAGAGCCAAGTGGATGGTCACCGACCTCCACAGGGAGGTACAATAGTCCTGAGAAACACGCAATGCCATAGACATACGTTGACAGAAGACTTGCAGGAGACGGATGGCTGCAGCGAGGAGGGAGCGCGAGCTCCTCATGCACGAGCTCATGATTCCTTGGTGTGTTTCTTCTTTTTATAGGTGGCGTACCTTCTATTTTCTAGAGACAGAGACAAACTCCTACGTGCGGTTTTCCAGTGTATAAGCTCGTACGTGCGTACGAGGCTCTATTTTATGGCTGCTGCCATCGCCTTGGAGGAGTAGGAGTCGGATTTACTATCAGTGTCTCCGATACTTAACGTGCTTCGGTTTCGGGAACCATATGGGCTTTATTTCTCAGATTGGTCTGGGTTAGTATTAGTTACTCATTGCTGCACATACCACTCAGGAACGCATGCAATTCTTCTCACCACTTCACAAAGCATCGCGCGCGTAACTTAGATTACGAACGGAACCGTCGCTGGCCACTCCGGCCGCGGCGGCCACAGATTCCGGCCATTATCACCCGTCAACCCTCCCCGGAATCCCGCCATGTCCCCCGCCCGGAGGGGACCACCGGCGCACGCGGCGTCTCGCACCTATCCCGCGGTCACCCGGTCGCCCTAGATTGGCCGATGTCCCCTGCTTCGACAACGGTAAGGTCAGATCCGGTTTCTGATGCCGCGTATCCTGCATTGAGGCGGGCCGCCCTGCGCGGCAGCGGTCTTCGGCCCAGCGGATCGTACTGTGTCCCCCCGTTTCGGGGATGGCCGGCTTAAATCCATCATGGTCGCGCCCCCTCCCCCCTCCCCCGGTAAACTTTCCCATTTCGGGAGGTCACCTCCCGGAAGAGATGGCACACACCCTCCAACCCTGCGGTCACTGCACTGCGTCGGTGCCGCCCACGCTCGGACCACGCGTCAGCAACAAGGTGGTTGTCGCTTCCCCGGCTCTGGAGCATGAAGAGCGCGTCCTGTGGCAGCTTGCAGTCACCCTCACGGCGGTCGACCGGGTCCACACCACCAACCCCATGGCGGTGGGCCGGGCCATCAGGATGCAGCTCAACACCCCACCCCGCCTGTTGCGTGTCACCGCCCACGCCATCCCGAGGCGTTTCTGGTCCACTTCGACTTGCCGGCACACCGCGTCAACACCGTGCGGCGCGGCATCCTCAAGGTGGACGGTGCGAAGTTCTACGTTCGCGCCTGGCATGAACACGACCACGTTGCGATCCTCCAGTACACGCTGTGCGTCCGGGTGGTGGTCGAAGATTTTCCCATGCAGTTATGGTCGCTGGAGGGGGCGCTCGGCGACTTCGGCAGGATCGACCGCGTGGACAGCCACACGCTGGAGCGCGGGCACACGAAGACGTTCACCTGCTGGCTCTGGGTGTGGGACGTCGGCCACTTGCCGACCAAGCGCGCTCTGTGGGTCCTCAAGCGCGGCGCTGGTCGCGTCGACGAGATCCTCGGCTTCTCCCTGCTGGATCGCCGCCCCCCACCCCCCCGTCTCCCCTCTTGTCGCACTCTGGACGCCCCCCCCTACACACACTCGCGTGGTGTCCACCGGTTGCAGCAGCGCCACGACGAAGACCAAGGGGGCCATAGGCCCTCCTGGAGAGACACGCTGCTGAGCTCTGGCTGCCACACACGAGGAAAGGTGACCGACGTCGTCGAAGCGGCACCCCCATTAGGCGCTTAAATGTGGCGCCGGCATTTATCAAACTGAAGGGGATCCGCTTGTAGCAGAAGGAAGGGGCGATAAAACTAGTTTTTTCTTTGTCTTCCTCAGCCATATAGACTTGTTGATACCCAGAGGCTTCCCCGGTTTAGTTGGTTTGGAGGATTAATTGATTGGATACCCAATCCGCATAATCTTTCAAAGTCACTGCTTCTACGACGATAGGCGTAAAGGCATGATTAGTTCCACACCTTAAGAGCGGTCAAAGCTAGAAGCTATATCATGACTGCTGGAACGAAAGACCCGATGAGTATTTTCGTACCACCTTCCAATCTTCTTAGTCAATTGTGTACTTTTCCACTAGGCGAGACATAAGTTATCGGAATCCGGGGCCTGTTTTTCCCTATTTCCCAAGGGGAATGTCAAATTGTACAAGTACCGTGAGGGAAAGGTGAAAAGAACCCCAATCGGGGAGTGCAATAGAGAACCTGAGATCCGGTGCGAACAATCAGTCGAAGGAGCGGAGCGCGGGCGCACTCACTCTAACGGCGTACCTTTCGCATGATGGACATTGGCTTCCGCCAACAGTGAACTATTAAGGATCGCATCCCGCGCATATTCTACATTATAGCCTGCAACTAATTCAGCTTCCGCTTCTGGGAGATCAGATGCATCTCGAACTAGTGGGTCACTATATCTAAACTATCTAATACAACTATTGAATGCGCTTTGAATTGCACTTCTGCTCGTAACCACTACAAGTGTCAAATCTGTCAGCAAGCTAAGGTAGAACATTAAAAACTCCCTGGCCTCTTCGATCCTCTACCCATTCCTGATGAAGCATGGTCCATTATCAGCATTGACTTCATCACTGGATTACCAAAGTCCCATTACTATGATTCAATTCAGGTGGTGCACGAGACAAGCCAAACAAAGGATGCAACCGCTCTAGAAGCGGGACCTCTCGCGCTGCCTCTATCCTCTGCGCCACGCCCCCACTGCTTCTTCAGCAGCCCTCCCAGGCAGCGGCAGCCACTGAGCCTGACCCCATCGCCGAGTTCTTCACCTTCCCGAGCGGCCGCGCCCAGGGGCGTAGCCAGGCCCCAGGCTACCAGGACCGTTGCCTGGGGCGTGCCGGCTAATTCCTTTGTTGACTGTAGCTATATGATCAATGTTTGGCACTCTTTACTACTCTAGTAACGATGTTAGCCCGGAGCTGTTTCTAATCTGGCTACGCCACTGGCCGCGCCCTATCGCCGACGCCCCGCGCGGACTAAGAGATGTTTTTGTTGAGTTTCATTGGGATAATTTGAGAGCAGAAATCATGTACAAATTTACTATTTAGCACACATACAAAATTTCGAGCAATGATTTAAATATCTTTCAGTTTGGGCGGGCATGTAACTTTAGTTGGACAGAAAGACGGCGAAGTTGTGAACCAACTCGTAGTTGAATGGTCATGTGGATAGTGGTATCCTCAACCCACGAGAGTTTAAGTCTCCTAGACTTGACACTGATGCTCGCATTTAGCTGGGTATAAAGAGAAGACAACAGACGGCATGTCAAGAGTCTCAATTAATAACTCAGAATAAAACATAAAAATTTAGAATAAAACACACGAGAATAGTTTACGTCCAAGTCAATTACACCGGTGATGCTAGAACTTGACGCAAACGGTCACTTTAGTGCTAGAACTTGTTGCATACATTAAAGTGGTGCAAAAACTTGATTTTAACGTGCAAATACGGTGCAAATCTCTTTTGTATACTGCCAAGATGTTGACAAGACGTGACAGCGTGGCATGGGACCTGTTGTCATTGACCGCACTATGGAGAGGCGGGTGGCATGGTCCTTTTGCAAAAAAAAAACCTCAGATTTCTATGTTTGTTTTTTTTTTTCACGAAAATGCACGTTGCAGATGCACAGTTATTGTATGTGTATCGTCGGATGGGTCCCACCTGTCAGCGTAATATCCAAAAACTTATTCGAAGTTCCAACCACGGGCTAACACAAATGCGCAGCTGGCCAGCCCGCCAATAACAAAAATTAAGATTTTAATTCAAACATGAGGTACGGCCATCGATTTTCCTACCAGCGATCTGAGGCATGCCTTTACTAGGGCCTACCAATCCAACGAATGGCATCTCGCGGCTAGAAACGAATGCGTCAATAATAGAATGCCCTCTGGGTTAAAAAAGACTGCAGTTAGTGCGGCCCATTTTAAACATGTTAGTTTTTTTATTTTCATTTTTCCAGATTTGTAAAAAAGATGTAAAATATATGATACACATAATTGTGAATGTGTATTCATTCGTGGATTTGCAGCCTGAGGGCACGTTAGGGTCATATTTTCTTTCATACATATGTTTATATTTATTTAAACTAAATATTATTTTATAAAACACACAAACTTTATTAAAAGCGCATGAACACCTTTTAAACAATATAAATAATTAAATAATAAACACTTTTACATACTAAATGGATATTTAATTAAAAAACTTGTAAATTGTTTGAACTTATTTGTTAATTTTTAAAATATAAATGTTTCTAAAATTACTTTAATACGTTTATCTAATATAAAACACTTTTTATATTACACAAATCATTTATAATTTAGTTTGACGGGTTTTTATTAATTTAATAAGTCCGTATTTTTAGTCTAATTTATATTATTTATGTGTTTATTATTTATAATTATAATATATATATATACGAAATATGTATCTGGCACACGGAAGTTTTTCTGCAAAACTACCTACCGCATTCAGCGCCGTACGATTTGCATCAAGCGGTCAACGCTTTTTTTCCGCAAACGCCCGCGCGTGGGCTGCGCGCTGCTCCTTCCCCTTCCGCGCAAGACGCGCGTGGACTTTTCTGCTGCTGCTCCATGTGCAGCTCCTCCCGTGGCTCCATGCGCTTGTTTTTTTTTTTTTTTTTTGAGGGTGCTCCATGCGCTTTGCTGCTATTTGTTGTTCCTGCCACTGTTCCATATGCGATCTGCTGCTGTTTACTAGCTAGGTTAGGCTAGCTAGGCTAGCTGCTGTCTGCTAATTAGGCTAGTTACTAGCTAGCAGCGAGTGCTGCTGCTATTTCATGCTAGTAGCCGATGCAATCTACTAGCTTCTATGCACTTTTCTTCCCTTTTTGTGGTAAATTAAAAGAAAAAAATCTATAAAAAGAATGATGTTTTTGTCAGATACACATCTCTCTCGCAGTAAACTGTCTTTCGACGATGTTTTCTACTTTGATCCTGACAACTTTGATACCATCACGGTATTACTTTTGACCCACAAAAAAGGTTGTTTGACCTAGAGGAAAAAAGTTTTTGAAACATACTTCGATAAATTTTGTGTAAACAACATGGTATTTTAAGCACCGCGGACCTGATAACTTACCTACAAACACACATATTAAGTATCTCAAAAAAGCTATCCCGGTAACTTTATGTGAAAATAACATGGTGATATACAAAACGCATGTATGATAATTTACATATAAACATTGCGGTAAGATTTACCGGGGCGAGGGGGCCTGTTCAAACATACCCCCGATAATTCTGTTTAAATAACATGGTAATAAGCACCATACAAACACCATGGCAACTTTTGCACTGGAAACAAAAGTTATTGAAAATATATCATCGATATATATGTAACACCATGGTAACTTTAACCAAGGGGGGCAATTTGCTGAAAAACATACCCCCTCGATAATTTATGTCAAAATGACATGGTAATATATGTATCACATACCCGATAATTTACCTTTAAATAACGCGGTAACTTTTGACTAAGGGGGGAAAGTTGTTGAAGAACATACCCCGGTAACTTATGTGAAAATAGCACGGTAATATGTGAACCACATACCCGATAATTTATGTACAAACGCCGCGATAACTTTCACCAAAGAGGGGACAAAGTTATTGAAAAATATACCCTCGATAACTTATGTGAAAATAGCACAGTAATATACGAATCACATACCCGATAACTTACGTACAAACACCGCGGTAACTTTGACAAGGCAGAAAAAATATTGAAAACTATACCACCAGTAACTTATGCGAAACGACTAATGTATGGGCACACCAACTGGTTTTTGCAAAATGACCGAATGCATTGGCTACCGTCTGATTGATGATCATACATACAACAATCCCCGTCGCTAATTTCGATGGCTCGCCCTCACAAATTCATAAATATGGCAAAAAAGAGCAAAGCAGGAGTCAAACCCCGCACTCACAGGTTGTGGGCTAGCTGAGACAACCATCTAGGCATGCACTATGTTGTGATTAGGTACTGTTTTATGTAGTTTTTGTAAGTCAGGACTGAGAGCCTGATATGGAAATAGGACGTGGTAAAAGGCATTTCTTTTTCTTTCCAATTTTGAGCTTTGATGATTTATCTCCTAGTCCCATCGTTTTTCCCATGTAGAGAATACATAACTAGGTTATACCTTGTTTTGTTGTTGTGTTCTATAAGTAAGGTCAAGCCCGCGAACCTGATAGCATGGTAATGTACGCATTGTGGACCTAATAACTAACGTACAAACACCGCGGTAAATTTGGCTCATGGAAATTTGTTTCTAAGCATGCGTGCGGTAACTTCTATGAAAATAATATGATAATTTACACATCACGGAGCTGATAACTCAAATACATACACCATGACAACTTTTTGACCCGGGAATAAAGTTGTTGGAAACATACCTCCCGATAACTTTTGTGTGAATAGCACGGTAATATACGCATCATGGACCTGATGACTTACATACAATAACTTCTGTTCAAACAGAAATGATAATACGGCCAATAATTTCGGTGTAAATAGCATGATAATTTTTTATAAATTGCGTAGAAACACGATGATAACTTTCACCCGGGGAGAAAAGTTGTTGATAACATAACGTTGTAACTCTTTTTGTACATTCCATGGTGAATTGGTGATTTATGCACTAAAGACATGATGACTTACATATATACTCTCTCCGTCCCAAAATTCTTGTCTTAGATTTGTCTAAATATGGATGTATCAAAGCCATGTTTTAGTATTTGTCTAAAAAAGTTGTTGAAATACCCCCGATAACTTCTATGTAAATAGTATGGTAATATACGCATCACACACATGATAACTTAGGTACAAAACACGTGGTAACATTTGACCCTGGGAAAAAAATTGTGGAAAATATTCATCGGTTATCTTTGTGTAGATGACATGATAATATATGCACCGGAGACCTGATAATTCACACGCGGTAACTTTTTAACGTAGGAAAAAAAAATTGTTGGAAGCAAACCTTGAATAACTACTGTGTAAATGCCATGATAATAATATGCCCCAGCGGTGAAGTAGTATAATTCTTTAGAATGTGAACAGAAACTGTGTGTTGGCTAGTTGGTTATTGGGCTTTGTGTAAGCCCTGCAGCATCAAACGAGGGAGGGCTTGAGTTCGAAAAAAGGTAAGAAAAAACTAACTGGGAAAAACGTGGGGAAGTGGGAGGCTAATGGGACGAGAGAGAAAACTTGGGAACGCGAAAAAAACGGTGGAAAAAAATACTGGCCGAGAGAACGTGGGAGGTGCGAGGGCAACGGGGACGAGAGAAAATTTTGGATCGAACGCACTCGGGCCTCCTTAGACGCATCGAGCAAGCTGGGCCTCGCTGGCAGGATCGGTTGGTATTTTTGCAATCTGTCACACGGTTGACAAATATCACAGTCCATATATATATATTTGTTTTGCAAATTTGCAAAATGGGAAAAAAAAACTAACATAAATTCTATCCCACGAGCACATCCTAACGTAAATTATAATAATTCCGAGTACACATTATTCTGCACTAGGTGAAGTGGCACGTCCTTTTGTTGGATTGCCTCGGGTCGCTGGTTCGGAACCCCACGGGCTTATTTTTTTTCCCTGTATTAAAATTCTCATTTTATGTTTTTTAGTCAAAGGATATATATAAAAGTTGGGTATACATTTATGTCACTGAGTGTAGGGTGGTCGCCTGGCTAGCAGTGCACGATGGTTTGCCCGAGGTTCAAATCTTTGATGTATGCCACAAGTTCTGGTGAAAATAAGGCGTGTGGTGTGCTAACCGTTTTTACACCACTTTGATGTGGCGTGTGGTGTGCTAATCACCTGGCTAATCATTTTTACACCACTTTAATGTATGCCACAAGTCCTAGCATTAAAATAATCGTTTGCGTCAAGTTCTAGCACCACCGGTGTAATAGACTCTTTACGTCCAGACACATAGCCCATTGGCCTTTTTCTTTTCTCACGTAACCATACCTGTTATGTCATGTCACCAACCATGCTATTATGCTAAACACACCTGTCACCATCAGTCTCGTTTGCCAATGCCGGTATTTTACTCTCTGGAGCACATTCCTTGCACACCAATAAACACCGACGACGAGAAGTGCCATGCATGCCAACCCGGCCTGCATAATTAAGGCTGAACTGCTGTTCCTCGTGGAAACTCGGCGACCGGCGACCTCACCAGACCCCATCCTGCACCAACCCCGCGCTCCGGGACACCTATTTATAGCTCTAGCTGCGCACGCTCTCGGCAACCAAGCAGCTACTTTCACTAGCAACGCAACCCGCTGACTGAGCTCATATCCTTCGCGCCTGCCCGTCTGAATCAGTTGATCACCGCAGCAATGGCCTCCACCAACAGCTGGACCCACGAGATCGAGTCGCCAGTCGCGGCACCGCGCCTGTTTCGTGTCGGCGTCATGGACTGGCACACTCTGGCACCCAAGCTCGCACCCCACATCGTCGCCAGTGCCCATCCCGTCGAGGGGGAAGGCGGCATCGGCAGCGTCAGGCAGTTCAACTTCACCTCAGGTACGTACGCATCACAATCACATACTACAACCCATGCATGTCACCTCGGTCTGGCAATCCGGCATTACACGCGGTTGTTTGCTCTTGCAGCCATGCCCTTTAGCGTCATGAAGGAGAGGCTCGAGTTCCTGGATGCGGAGAAGTGCGAGTGCAAGTCGACCCTCATCGAGGGCGGCGGCATCGGCACAGCCATCGAGACCGCAACGTCGCACATCAAGGTGGAGCCGGCGGCCAGCGGAGGGAGCTTAGTGAAGGTGGACTCGACGTACAAGCTGCTGCCAGGCGTGGAGGTGAATGACGAGATCACCAAGGCCAAGGAGTCCGTCACGGCCATCTTCAAGGCTGCCGAGGCCTACCTCATTGCCAACCCCGACGCCTACAACTGAATCTGCCTAACCTAGAGGGGTCATGCAGACATAATTGGTATTTGCTACTATAATGTCCCTATAATATGACATTGCTTGGTATTTGTGTGCTTCTTCCCGATTAAAATAAAATAAAGGCGTCCTCTAGAGTCGTAGAGGACGTACACAGCGAGGTGTGCACTTGAGAAGAAGCTGAGTAGTATAGGAATATATGTCTTTTAGTAACTATCAGAGTTGTTTTGTTGTTTGATGCTGCATATGTATCTTGAAAGGAAATTGTTTGTTTTAAGGCGACTCCTAGGCGCCGGCGCGCCGGCCCAAATTTGGGTCGGTCGTCAGGCAGCCGTGCGATTCAGCAGCTAGCACCCGTCCGATATGCCCCCAAAAAACGTCTTCTTCTTTCCCTACATCAACGCAAGTAGGAAAAAAGGTCAATTCGACTGTGCCCCCAGCCAGCGAGCCCTCCGGCGAGGGCAGCAGCACCTCTGCATCCCACCTCGCGACACCGCTCGTCATAGCTCCCCCGCTCGTCGCAGCTCCCCTACATCACCACGCCCCCCCCCCCCCCCTGCGGTTGCAGCACGCAGTCTAGCCCCCCATCTCCTTCTCCATGACACACCGTCGTAGCATCACATGGGCACGGGGTGCTATGTCTCCCCCGACGCTGGTTTCCCCCGGGTGCATCTCCTCCAGCCACCGGCTGGCTTGCCTCTCCCCCCTCTGCCAGCATCTCGTGTTGTCGCCATTGTTGCAGCCGTGCATGGATGTAGCAAAACCTTCGCGGGACGTAGCAAAAAACGAAGATAGTTGCAGCAAAAATGCCATCACTGTGGACGCATGTGGAAGCACCGCCATGAAACGGAATTAGCAAAAGTCGATGACACTTGCAGCAGAAAAATGTCGTCACCTCCGTCACACGTCGCAGCTAAGCCATCAAGGATGTAGCAAATTCCTAGACTAGATGGTTGCAACAAAAAATTTGCCGGATGTAGCCATACACATTTTCTTTAAAACGTAGTATATACTAAATAAAAAAATACAACCTTTTCGCGGCACATAGTTTGTATGCTAAGAAAATGAACATATACCGTTGGCTTTTTCTTTTATATTGATACTCCTTTTCTACTGCTGGAAGTATACATATACCCCAAAATACACTTTTTTCCAAACCACATACTCCTCTGTCCATACTACATACTCCCATACTATTTTTTGTATATACTACCATACTATTTTTTTGGAATATACTACCATACTACATACTATTTTTTTCAACGGCATATATTCCTTAGTCCATACTACATACTACCATACTATTCTTTGGAATATACTACCACTCTATTTTTTCGGAATATACTACCGTACTACATACTAAATTTTACAAAATATACTATAAAAAATTGATGGCTCCAGTACATACCCAAGAGCATACACTATAATTTGTTCGCACGTATGGGATCGAGGTAGATAGAATATTTTGTGAGGCCATGCAGTAGTTTTGCCAACCTAGGTAACACATAAAAAAACTAACACATTCTTCCATCTTGTGAGATACGGTGCACGCCTTCCGCACAAAAAAAAAGGAGAAAGGTGCGGTGCATGCAGCCAACAAATTAGCCGGTCGTTAGCTAATCCTGCGCACGCTTTTATTGCTGGCTTCACCCATGATTAATTGAAAACTTGGAAGTACCGTCCCATCAGGGATTCCATTATCCTTAAAATTTATTATTTTTTCATTGGCCTAATTAGGTACAGCTGCTAGCGGGTTATAGGGTCCTAGCGAACCCAGTTGCCTCGCTGCTATTAACGGGACACGTGGAGGTCAAAGAAAGTGATGGTAACTACCACTGCTTGTAGATAAAATTTGTCATATATATAAACTCTATTAATAACCCTGGGTGAAGAATAAGTAATTCTTCACCCCGGTCGACCAACCGAGCCAGACTACCTAGCCCGATCGCACGGCTCAACAAAACCACCACGGCTCCACCGGTCGCCGCTGCACCAATGTAAAATTTTATACCCCTCAGAAAAAATAAAACAGCCCACTTCTCCCACTCCCCTCTCCGATTCTAATCAGGAGCGGAGAGGACGAGGCGTGCGACGATGCGAGGGGCGGTTCACCATGGTGTCGGCGTCGGCTCAGCGTCGTGATGCTCGTCGGCGTGGTGACCGGCGCGTGGGCTCGGCATCTATGCCGGTTGGCCGAGCCGTGTGCAGAGGCGTCGGTACTGCTTGGCGGTAGGGCTTCTTCATGATGCGCAGGGATCCCCTCCCATCACGGCGGTCCCAAGCACATCTTTCTCCCCTCCCCCGCTGCTGCCTGCCGGCCAGCAAGAGCACCGCCGTGCTAGGTACCCTGTGCTTCCACCAGGCATAGTGCGACCCCCCGCTGCCGACGCCACTGCAGGTTCCGCCTCCAACCTTCGCGAGCAAGCAATCGTGTTTCCCTCTCAGCCGCGTACTCCTCAACAGCGCCCCTCCAGTTCTTCCCTGACCCCAACGCTGATTTCAGTCTGCTTTAAAAAAAACACCGATTTCAGTCTGGTGCATGCCTAGAAGCTACTTGGGCTGCACAGTCGTCTAATCCATTATAGGTCAGTATGTATGGTTATATACACAGTCGGTACTCTTATGTCTAGTTTTGTAATTATTCTTGTTCCATTTGTTGATTGAAATGTCCCTAGCTGCCTGCATAAATTTTCCTCAAAGCACATCCTTTGGTGCTCGCTAATGGAATTTGTCCCAGTTTGTGACTTTGTGGCCATCAGCTGTTTGTGTAAATTCCTAGATCAAAATTATTTATGTGATACTATTACATTTTAGCTGGAGATGAATCATGCTTCAAAAACAATACACTATAGACTGACGTGATATAAAATTGTAGGTATTTATTTCCTAGTCATTTTTCTGTAAGAAAAACAGAGTCGTGGTGTTTTACTTAGAAGGGGAAGATAAAAAAGGAGGTGGGTTATGGTACTCCATTCCATTAGTAATTTTCTCTGTGGAAGGTACTGAAATCAGTTTAATATATAACATTCGAGAGTATGCATCGAATTCTTTTAATCATCTCAAGTTTCTGAATTCAGCAAATGCACACTAGGGGAGGAACTGTACCTGGTATTACATGACACTCTTCCTCAGTTATGATGTAATAAGGAGGCATCTACCCATCAACACTTTAATAAAATTAATGAAAACTTCTGAATAGATAATGTGAAGAACAGTAGATTGTGGCGGTCGCACATAAAAGAGTCATATAGTGGCAAGACAGATTACATAATTTAAGTAATGGATAATAGTTAGTTTGCTCTTTTAATACATCAGTTCCATTGATGACCTAATAGTATAACCAGTCAGTAAAGATAAAGCTGTAAGGAACAGTTCATACTTCACGTGTTTCCCTTTTTAATCGAGCTCTGCGTTTCAAGTTTACAACTCAGATTTTGATGTAATATTCACAGGGTTAAAAATAATGGTGTCCTCCATAAAACTAGAAGATGTGTTTAATAAGGTTGTACAACCATCAACATTTGGGCTATTCTGAATTTCTGATTTTTAATAAATTTGCGACCTTTTTTATTTTCAGATTGTGTTAATGTTTTCAAAGTTAAGCTCTGTGTATTTGATTTTGATTTTGATTTTGTCCCCAAATTTAGGTGAAGCTCTACATTAGAATGATGATTCTTGAAAGAATTTTTTTGGAATTCATATACTGTTCCTGCACATTTTCTTTAGAACAGGATAATACATTTCTTGACACCTAGCTGATGCCATCATAGGTTCATTCTAGTTTCCGCTTTTGTTCCTTCGAATTGGCTACCTATCTGGCGGTCAAGTCTTTACACGATATTACAAAGGCGGCTCAAGATGGTGTCAAGTCGCCCAATCTATATCGGTCGTTTGAGGGAGTGAGACGGTGCTGTTGATCCTGTCGTCGCTATAGCGAGTTGTGCCTGTCATCGCTTGCAAATCCTAATTCCTTTGAAGTGCTGATTGCCAAACCAAATTATTTCAGTGCACACTTTCGTTATTTTGATACCAATGCCAAGTAGGAGCCGCATAAATAGCTTGTCTGCCAGTTTATTTAGCAACCTATACTCCATAGACAGTTTGGCAATAAAGACCGGAATAAATTAGCTGTTTACGTACAGCCTTAGAAGTTGATCAACTCATTAAATTCTGATTAGTTGTGCTCAAGTCCTGAATGAGATGATTCTTTCGCCTTTCAATCAACTGTTCGGTTCATATGAATATCTCTGTTGCAATAGTCAGTTTCAGTATTCATAATTCTATTTCTGGAACAGATCTCTGCTTCAAATGCTTCTGCATTTAAAGATGTCCAGTTACAACATTTTGAGGACTATCATTGGAAGTTGTTTTATGATGTACGTGCAAGGAGAAAATAGTAGCAAATAATTCTTGCGGAGGGAAGAATTTCCAATGGAGACCATGCCGCTAGGTAGTGCACCCACCAAAATAATGTGGCTGAAGAGGAGGCGAACTCTGTCCTCAACGAACTGATGTAGCTCGGCAAATCTGATAAAAAATTGCTTTCTTGTTGATGATGGTAATCATGTTCCTAGAAATCTATTATGTTAGTCATTCTTCCCTGTTGGTTCATCTGTACAAGTTTCTACCCAGATGCATATGGACCTCCATTCAGGTTTTCTCTCTCTCTCTCTCTCTCTCCCTCTCTCTCTCTCTCTCTCTCTCTCTCTCTCTCTCTCTCTCTCTCTTTTGCGGGGAACCTCCTTTGAGGTTATGTTTGCATACAAATAACAAAATTGATATAAGTGAACAAAATCGCCTTCTTTTTTGCGGGTTAACCAAAATCACCCTTAAAGTTATATGCCTTCGGATTTTATAAGTTTCTTCAAAATTTCCTTAAAGCAAGCACATTGGTTTTGCCAAATTTGAGCAACATTAAAATGGGAAAGTATATAAGGACGGAAAGATTGTGTCTTTATAAGTATTAAAAGGTCAGCTCATGTCCTCTCCCCTAAAAAAATATTGTAGGGTCCAATAATGTAAATGGGCATAGAATCTAATAGAAATATATGATAGTTTAGCTTGGGAAAATTGAATTGAATCAACATGATACGTGGATATGAGAAACTCCAATTGCCATAGTTGACAAAAAACTAAGATATGGACATCTCTAGCCTTCGTCTCTGAGCATCTTAAGTGTCTCAGTGCTAGGGTCTTTGAAGTGCGAATACCGCGTGAAACAAAGTGTGAAGCAGAGTAATGCTCCCCTACATCAACATAGTAACATAAACGTATTTATATGCTGCTCTGCAGTATCAATTTCATATGAACCGAAGAAGTAACATTGTAGCGGTGCTCGATGGAGTTTCAGCAGCTATACATGGCTCCTAGTGTTCCTTCCATTTAGCTCTAAAAAGGTTTTCCTTCTATTTACATTGGGAACGCAAGAGCTGTCGCCTCCAAAGTCCCAGAAGGCACGCTTCTTTAGCTGTAGACGTACGTGACCTTTTTTTAGAGGGCCACGTAGGTGACTTATTTTATTGCCGTAAAATTACGCCAGTCTTTTCTTATGTCTGTCATCCCGTTGGTTTATTGCCACTACGCCATAACTACCTCGCATGTGTGTTGTAAATTTACGTTACAAGACCTTTTTCTTACGATGGTTTTGATGCGGCACTGGTTCCTCCACTCTAGACGTAATTTTACCTCACAAGTATTTTTGTCTCACGTTCGTTGTGGTGGACTGGTGGTGTTGCACATTTGGGTGGGGCGAGGAATAACTATTTCTCATCCAGGGTGACGAATAGCGCGACCCTATATATATATATATATATATCATCGAATGTCTCGCACCACCATATTCACACATACACATGTACGTATATATATACAATTTGGTATATACAATTTCTCCTATATGAAGGCATTACTGCGGTAGCGGGTAATGGAATTCTCCTCTAGGATCTATGACCTGGTCGAGCAAAAATCCCGCTATTTCCTCTGCAATTGCTCGTACGCGATCCATTGGTAGAAGCTTCTGCCGCACCTCATTGAACTGTTAAGAAGGAGAACAATATGCATGCATTAGTTGTGTGACTAGATATCGATAATGATGTAAAATTTGTGTATAGTGTTCTGGCAAACGTACTGATAGTTGTCTATCAGATGTGCTCCTTTCGGATGTCATTATGCGAATGTTCTCGCAAACGTAGTATGCACATAAATCATTCCCCGGCTCCTGCTTCATGGTCTGTACGAGAATAGAGTTTAATCAGATAATAATTAATCAAACATGATAATTAATGGTATTGAAACTAGAATTAAAGAGATTGCATGGTAGCCAGCTAGCTGGTACTACTTAATTAATTACTGTGGGTCGATACCAATACAGATTTTCTCTGAACGGGCCTGGAACGTCTTTGATGAACTTTTACCAAGCCCTGCTGGCCCGCCGGCAAAGAAAATGAATAAAGGAGTTATTAATTAGTTGATATCAGGACATATATATAATGATTGAAATTACCTGTTGACTATCCCCTTCACGATTGAGTACTCTTTAGATTTTTTAAACAGTGAGTCCAGTACTTCAACTTTTCCTTCTTTAACTTTAATGTCTACCAAGATTCAGTGGTACCTGTATGCGCACGTTTGCATGTATAAATTAAGCGGGCATGTGCATAACACTCATCAACTAACCCTAAACCCTATACACTTATTAACATCTAGTTAGTAACAAAACAAGAATTTGTAGTACAAGACAGTGTGACTCACTGTAAGTTGTAAGGAAGTAGTATATCTGCATTGGTACTGAGGCGCTTCAAGAACTCTAGCATGTTATTCTCTACTTCTTGTTTATAATATTCATATGACCATGTCTCTTCATTAATGGTATTTGGGTCAATGAACCCAATGCCATAGCGTCCAGCTTTTCTCAGTTCGGACATCTTCATCCCGCATAATACCACAGAAAAGAATATAGTGAGGATAATTACAGGTAATGATCAACGAGAGCACTACAACTAGCTTGAGACTTAAATTACAGAAAGAAATCACTTACAGACAATAGCAACTGACGATAGATTTGTCGAGTGCGTCATAATTGAATAACTGAAACAGTTATGTATACTCAATAAACAGAGCTAGCTTATGGAAGTAATCCTCTTCCTTGACTTCCACCATGAGGGACTCTAGATTGTGGGTCTTGCAAATTTCCATGTACCATTGATGCAATTCATACATTCTCGTTGGAAGGTTCTTGACCTCCTCGGGCTCGACCAAAGGTTCGTCGTGGACATATTTCCGTTTTATTTCCTCCTCTCTAAGCGGAGATATGGGCTCGATCTCGAGGAGTTGTCCAACAGACATACCGAGCATTTCAGCCTGCATTATATGCTCCTCGGTTATTACCAGATTACCCAGCTGGGGAACGGTTTGCCCACATACATATATGGCGCCGGTACTCTTATGTGTTGTTGGCACAACAAGCAGGGGGGTCGATTGCGCCGCCTGTTCTCCCAGCTGGGGAACGGTTTTCCCGCATTTTTTTTGCCAGCTGCTTGGCTCGAGCTCGAGCTCGACTCCTTCTGTACTCGTGCTCGATGTGCCTTCCTGATTTGGCGCTCATAGTCTGAGTCAACAGGCTTGGGAGCTGGTGGTCTAGCCATACGAATAAAGTGGTCAATCTTTTCCTCAGGCACTTTCTCCCTTGGCGGCGGTGCCGGTTTCGGTCCAAAATGGGCGTCTACTTGGGCCTTCACTATGGCTGCGTTTTGCTCCTCGGTCATGTCGTAAGGCCTCTGAGGAAGAGGAGTGAGGCTTGGACCATATTTATATCGCTTGCCTCCGCCTGTACCTCCTGTACTACCTCGACTCGTAACGCTACGCACCATAGCTGCGGCGGCTCTCTTCCCCGATTGCTGAGGCGGCGGAGACAACTGACGTGGCTGAGTTGGAGCAGGAGGAGTGGCCTCACGCAGTGTCAGACTTGAAGCAGGAGGAGTGGCCTCACGCTGTGCTAGACTTGAAGCAGGAGGAGTGGCCTCACGCGGTGTCGGACTTGAAGCAGGAGGAGTGGCCTCACGCTGTGCCGGACTTGAAGCAGGAGGAGTGGCCTGCTGCTGTGTCGGACTTGGAGGAGGAGGAGTGGCCTCACATCGAGGAGGAGTCGGATGACGACGCGGTGTCGGTGGCCTTCGAAAGATGATGCAATCCTTTCTCCATAGGATGATATGATGTATGGCCTCTCCCAATGTGTCCTCCTCGTCATCTCCAGGAATGTCAAGATCTAGCCCCGAATATTGGTCCACCACCTCATCAACCACGACACAAGCATAGCCGGCTGGAATTGGGTTGCAATGGAAGGTTGCTTCGGGGGGATTTGTATAAGCAACGGCGTCCTCCACCTTCATTGATATGTTCTTCATTTTGAAGTGTAGCTCACAGTTAGTGATTTCCATGATGTCATCCACAGGGTATCTATCCAGCAGTGCGTCGCCCGGGGCGGAACCTGTTGGGGATCGTAGCAGAATTTTAAATTTTCTACGCATCACCAAGATCCATCTATGGAGTCTACTAGCAACGAGAGGGAAGGAGTGCATCTACATACCCTTGTAGATCGCGAGCGGAAGCGTTCTAGTGAACGGGGTTGATGGAGTCGTACTCGTCGTGATCCAAATCACCGATGACCGAGTGCCGAACGGACGGCACCTCCGCGTTCAACACACGTACGGAGCAGCGACGTCTCCTCCTTCTTGATCCAGCAAGGGGGAAGGAGAGGTTGATGGAGATCCAGCAGCACGACGGCGTGGTGGTGGAAGTAGCGGGATCCCGGCAGGGCTTCGCCAAGCACTAGCGGGAGGGAGAGGTGTTGCAGGGGGTGAGGGAGGCGCCAGAGGCTGTTGTATTGCTGCCCTCCCTCCCCCCACTATTTATAGGGGTCCTGGGGGGGCGCCAGCCCCCTGGAGATCCCATCTGAGGGGGGCGGCGGCCAAGGGGGTGGCTTGCCCCCCAAGCCAAGTGGGGCGCCCCCCCCCCACCCCCAGGGTTTCCAACCCTAGGCGCAGGGGAGGCCCAAGGGGGGCGCACCAGCCCACCAGTGGCTGGTTCCCCTCCCCACTACAGCCCATGGGGCCCTCCGGGATAGGTGTCCCCACCCGGTGGACCCCCGGGACCCTTCCGGTGGTCCCGGTACAATACCGATAACCCCCGAAACTTTCCCGATGGCCGAAACTGGATTTCCTATATATAATTCTTCACCTCCGGACCATTCCGGAACTCCTCGTGACGTCTGGGATCTCATCCGGGACTCCGAACAACTTTCGGGTTTCCGCATACTAATATCTCTACAACCCTAGCGTCACCGAACCTTAAGTGTGTAGATGAAGGAAGTATGCCCTAGAGGCAATAATAAAGTATTATTTATTTCCTTGTATCATGATAAATGTTTATTATTCATGCTAGAATTGTATTAACCGAAAACATAATACATGTGTGAATATATAGACAAACAGAGTGTCACTAGTATGCCTCTACTTGACTAGCTCGTTAATCAAAGATGGTTATGTTTCCTAGCCATAGACATAAGTTGTCATTTGATTAACGAGATCACCTCATTAGGAGAATGACGTGATTGACTTGACCCATTCCGTTAGCTTAGCACCCGATCGTTTAGTATGTTGTTATTGCTTTCTTCATGACTTATACATGTTCCTATGACTATGAGATTATGCAACTCCCGTTTACCGGAGGAACACTTTGTGTGCTACCAAACGTCACAACGTAAATGGGTGATTATAAAGGTGCTCTACAGGTGTCTCCAAAGGTACTTGTTGGGTTGGCGTATTTCGAGATTAGGATTTGTCACTCCGATTGTCGGAGAGGTATCTCTGGGCCCACTCGGTAATGCACATCACTATAAGCCTTGCAAGCATTGTGACTAATAAGTTAGTTGCGGGATGATGTGTTACGGAACGAGTAAAGAGACTTGCCGGTAACGAGATTGAACTAGGTATCGAGATACCGACGATCAAATCTCGGGCAAGTAACATACCGGTGACAAAGGGAACAACGTATGTTGTTATGCGGTCTGACCGATAAAGATCTTCGTAGAATATGTGGGAGCCAATATGGGCATCCAGGTCCCGCTATTGGTTATTGACCGGAGACGTGTCTCGGTCATGTCTACATAGTTCTCGAACCCGTAGGGTCCGCACGCTTAACGTTACGATGACAGTTTTATTGAGTTTTGATGTACCGAAGTAGTTCGGAGTCCCGGATGAGATCAGGGATATGACGAGGAGTCTCGAAATGGTCGAGATGTAAAGATCGATATATTGGACGACTATATTCGGACTTCGGAAAGGTTCCAAGTGATTCGGGTATTTTTCGGACTACCGGAGAGTTACGGGAATACGTATTGGGCCTTATTGGGCCATACGGGAAAGAAGAAAAAGGGCCACAAGGGTGGCCGCACCCCTCCCCTTGGTCTGGTCCGAATTGGACTAGGGAAGGGGGCGCCCCCTTCCTTCCTTCTCTTTTTCCCTTCCTCTTTTCCTATTCCATATGGGAGGTGGAATCCTACTAGGACTAGGGAGTCCTAGTAGGACTACTCCACTTGGTGCGCCCCCTCCTAGGGCCGGCCTCCTCCTCCCTTGCTCCTTTATATACGGGGGCAGGGGGGCACCCCAGAGACACAACAATTGATCCTTGAGATCTCTTAGCCGTGTGCGGTGCCCCCCTCCACCATATTACACCTCGATAATACCGTTGCGGAGCTTAGGCGAAGCCCTGCGTCGGTGGAACATCATCATCGTCACCACGTCGTCGTACTGACGAAACTCTCCCTCAACACTCGGCTGGATCGGAGTTCGAGGGACGTCATCGAGCTGAACGTGTGTAGAACTCGGAGGTGCCGTGCGTTCGGTACTTGATTGGTCGGATCGTGAAGACGTACGACTACATCAACCGCGTTGTGATAACGCTTCCGCTGTCGGTCTACGAGGGTACGTGGACAACACTCTCCCCTCTCGTTGCTATGCATCACCATGATCTTGCGTGTGCGTAGGAAATTTTTTGAAATTACTACGTTCCCCAACAGTAGACCCTACGGGTTCGGGAGACATGCAGACATGACCGAGACGCCTCTCCGGTCAATAACCAACAGCGGGATCTGGATACCCATGTTGGCTCCCACATGTTCCACGATGATCTCATCGGATGAACCACGATGTCGAGGATTCAATCAATCCCGTATGCAATTCCCTTTGTCAATCGGTATGTTACTTGCCCGAGATTCGATCGTCGGTATCCCAATACCTTGTTCAATCTCGTTACCGGCAAGTCTCTTTACTCATACCGTAATGCATAATCCCGTGAATAACTCCTTAGTCACATTGAGCTCATTATGATGATGCATTACCGAGTGGGCCCAGAGATACCTCTCCGTCACACGGAGTGACAAATCCCAGTCTCGATCCGTGTCAACCCAACAGACACTTTCAGAGATACCTGTAGTGTACCTTTATAGTCACCCAGTTACGTTGTGACGTTTGGTACACCCAAAGCACTCCTACGGCATCCGGGAGTTACACGATCTCATGGTCTAAGGAAAAGATACTTGACATTGGAAAAGCTCTAGCAAACGAACTACACGATCTTTTGTGCTATGCTTAGGATTGGGTCTTGTCCATCACATCATTCTCCTAATGATGTGATCCCGTTATCAATGACATCCAATGTCCATAGTCAGGAAACCATGACTATCTGTTGATCAACGAGCTAGTCAACTAGAGGCTTACTAGGGACACGTTATGGTCTATGTATTCACACATGTATTACGATTTCTGGATAATACAATTATAGCATGAACAATAGACAATTATCATGAACAAAGAAATATAATAATAACCATTTATTATTGCCGCTAGGGCATATTTCCAACAGTCTCCCACTTGCACTAGAGTCAATAATCTAGTTACATTGTGATGAATCGAACACCCATAGAGTTCTGGTGTTGATCATGTTTTGCTCTAGGGAGAGGTTTAGTCAACGGATCTGCTACATTCAGGTCCGTATGTACTTTACAAATATCTATGTCTCCATTTTGAACACTTTCACGAATGGAGTTGAAGCGACGCTTGATATGCCTGGTCTTTCTGTGAAACCTGGGCTCCTTGGCAAGGGCAATAGCTCCAGTGTTGTCACAGAAGAGAGTCATCGGGCCCGACGCATTGGGAATCACCCCTAGGTCGGTAATGAACTCCTTTATCCAGACTGCTTCCTGTGCTGCCTCTGAGGCTGCCATGTACTCCGCTTCACATGTAGATCCCGCCACGACGCTTTGCTTGCAACTGCACCAGCTTACTGCCCCTCCATTCAAAATATACACGTATCCGGTTTGTGACTTCGAGTCATCCAGATCTGTGTCGAAGCTAGCGTCGACGTAACCCTTTACGACGAGCTCTTCGTCACCTCCATATACGAGAAACATATCCTTAGTCCTTTTCAGGTACTTCAGGATATTCTTGACCGTTGTCCAGTGTTCCATGCCGGGATTACTTTGGTACCTTCCTACCAAACTTACGGCAAGGTTTACATCAGGTCTGGTACACAGCATGGCATACATAATAGACCCTATGGCCGAGGCATAGGGGATGACACTCATCTTTTCTCTATCTTCTGCCGTGGTCGGGCATTGAGCCGTGCTCAATTGCACACCTTGCAATACAGGCAAGAAACCCTTCTTGGACTGATCCATATTGAACTTCTTCAATATCTTGTCAAGGTACGTACTCTGTGAAAGACCAATGAGGCGTCTTGATCTATCTCTATAGATCTTGATGCCTAATATATAAGCATCTTCTCCAAGGTTCTTCATTGAAAAACACTTATTCAAGTAGGCCTTTATACTTTCCAAGAATTCTATATCATTTCCCATCAATAGTATGTCATCCACATATAATATGAGAAATGCTACAGAGCTCCCACCCACTTTCTTGTAAACATAGGCTTCTCCACAAGTCTGTGTAAATCTAAATGCTTTGATCATCTCATCAAATCGAATGTTCCAACTCCGAGATGCTTGCACCAGCCCATAGATGGAGCGCTGGAGCTTGCATACCTTGTTAGCATTCTTAGGATCGACAAAACCTTCCGGCTGCATCATATACAATTCTTCCTTAAGAAAGCCGTTAAGGAATGCCGTTTTGACGTCCATCTGCCATATCTCATAATCATAGTATGCGGCAATTGCTAACATGATTCGGACGGACTTCAGCTTCGCTACGGGTGAGAAAGTCTCATCGTAGTCAACCCCTTGAACTTGTCGATAACCCTTAGCGACAAGTCGAGCCTTGTAGATGGTTACATTACCATCCGCGTTTGTCTTCTTCTTAAAGATCCATTTATTTTCTATGGCTCGCCGATCATCGGGCAAGTCAGTCAAAGTCCATACTTCGTTTTCATACATGGATCCTATCTCGGATTTCATGGCTTCTAGCCATTTGTCGGAATCCGGGCCCGCCATCGCTTCTTCATAGTTCGAAGGTTCACCGTTGTCTAACAACATGATTTCCAGGACAGGGTTGCCGTACCACTCTGGTGCGGAACGTGTCCTTGTGGGCCTACGAAGTTCAGCAGTAACTTGATCTGAAGCTTCATGATCATCATCATTAACTTCCTCCCCAGTCGGTGTAGGCACCACAGGAACATCTTCCCGCGCTGCGCTACTTTCCGGTTCGGAAGGGGTGACTATCACCTCGTCAAGTTCCACTTTCCTCCCACTTAATTCTTTCGAGAGAAACTCTTTCTCCAGAAAGGACCCGTTCTTGGCAACAAAGATCTTGCCTTCGGATCTGAGGTAGAAGGTATACCCAATGGTTTCCTTAGGGTATCCTATGAAGACGCATTTTTCCGACTTGGGTTCGAGCTTTTCAGGTTAAAGTTTCTTGACATAAGCATCGCATCCCCAAACTTTTAGAAACGACAGCTTAGGTTTCTTCCCAAACCATAATTCATACGGTGTCGTCTCAATGGATTTCGACGGAGCCCTATTTAAAGTGAATGCGGCAGTCTCTAAAGCATAGCCCCAAAATGAGAGCGGTAGATCGGTAAGAGACATCATAGATCGCACCATATCCAATAGAGTGCGATTACGATGTTCGGACACACCATTTCGCTGAGGTGTTCCAGGCGGCGTGAGTTGTGAAACGATTCCACATTTCCTTAAGTGTGTGCCAAATTCGTGACTTAAATATTGCCCTCCACGATCTGATCGCAGGAACTTTATTTTCCTGTCACGTTGATTCTCAACCTCACTCTGAAATTCCTTGAACTTTTCAAAGGTTTCAGACTTGTGTTTCATTAGGTAGACATACCCATATCTACTTAAGTCATCAGTGAGAGTTAGAACATAACGATATCCTCCGCGAGCCTCAACACTCATTGGACCGCACACATCGGTATGTATGATTTCCAATAAATTGGTTGCTCGCTCCATTGTTCCGGAGAACGGAGTCTTGGTCATCTTACCCATGAGGCATGGTTCGCACGTGTCAAATGATTCGTAATCAAGAGACTCCAAAAGTCCATCTGCATGGAGCTTCTTCATGCGTTTGACACCAATGTGACCAAGGCGGCAGTGCCACAAGTATGTGGGACTATCGTTATGAACTTTACATCTTTTGGTATTCACACTATGAATATGTGTAACATCACGTTTGAGATTCATCAAGAATAAACCATTGACCAGCGGCGCATGACCATAAAACATATCTCTCATATAAATAGAACAACCATTATTCTCGGATTTAAATGAGTAGCCATCTCGAATTAAACGAGATCCAGATACAATGTTCATGCTCAAAGCTGGCACTAAATAACAATTATTGAGGTTTAATACTAATCCCGTAGGTAAATGCAGAGGTAGCGTGCCGACGGTGATCACATCGACCTTGGAACCATTCCCGACGCGCATCGTCACCTCGTCCTTCGCCAGTCTCCGCTTATTCCGCAGCTCGTGTTTTGAGTTACAAATATGAGCAACCGCACTGGTATCAAATACCCAGGAGCTACTACGAGTACTGGTAAGGTACACATCAATTACATGTATATCACATATACCTTTGGTGTTGCCGGCCTTCTTGTCCGCTAACTATTTGGGGCAGTTCCGCTTCCAGTGACCACTTCCCTTGCAATAAAAGCACTCAGTCTTAGGCTTGGGTCCATTCCTTGGCTTCTTCCCGGCAACTGGTTTACCGGGCGCGGCAACTCCCTTGCCGTCTTTCTTGAAGTTCTTCTTACCCTTGCCTTTCTTGAACTTAGTGGTTTTATTCACCATCAACACTTGATGTTCCTTTTGGATCTCCACCTCCGCTGATTTCAGCATTGAATATACCTCAGGAATGGTCTTTTCCATCCCCTGCATATTGAAGTTCATCACAAAGCTCTTGTAGCTTGGTGGAAGCGACTGAAGGATTCTGTCAATGACCACGTCATCCGGGAGATTCACTCCCAGCTGAGACAAGCGGTTGGGTAACCCAGACATTCTGAGTATGTGCTCACTGACAGAACTATTTTCCTCCATTTTACAACTGAAGAACTTGTCAGAGACTTCATATCTCTTGACCCGGGCATGAGCTTGGAAAACCATTTTCAGCTCTTCGAACATCTCATATGCTCCATGTTTCTCAAAACGCTTTTGGAGCCCCGGTTCTAAGCTGTAAAGCATGCTGCACTGAACGAGGGAGTAATCATCAGCACGTGATTGCCAAGCGTTCATAACGTCTTGGTTCTCTGGGATGGGTGCTTCACCTAGCGGTGCTTCTAGGACATAATCTTTCTTGGCAGCTATGAGGATGATCCTAAGGTTCCGGACCCAGTCCGTATAGTTGCTGCCATCATCTTTCAGCTTGGTTTTCTCTAGGAACGCGTTGAAGTTGAGGGCAACGTGGGCCATTTGATCTACAAGACATATTTGTAAAGATTTTAGACTAAGTTCATGATAATTAAGTTCATCTAATCAAATTATTCAATGAACTCCCACTCAGATAGACATCCCTCCAGTCATCTAAGTGAAACATGATCCGAGTTGACTAGGCCGTGTCCGAT
This sequence comes from Aegilops tauschii subsp. strangulata, assembly GCF_002575655.3. Taxonomy (NCBI): domain Eukaryota; kingdom Viridiplantae; phylum Streptophyta; class Magnoliopsida; order Poales; family Poaceae; genus Aegilops; species Aegilops tauschii. The sequence goes on from NC_053036.3 coordinate 579,769,757, forward strand.
CATCACGTGAGACGGACTAGTCAAGATCGGTGAACATCTCCATGTTGATCGTATCTTCTATATGACTCATGCTCGACCTTTCGGTCTTCCGTGTTCCGAGGACATGTCTGTACATGCTAGGCTCGTCAAGTCAACCTAAGTGTATTGCGTGTGTTCCGAGGCCATGTCTGTACATGCTAGGCTCGTCAACACCCGTTGTATGCGAACGTTAGAATCTATCACACCCGATCATCACGTGGTGCTTCGAAACAACAAACCTTCGCAACGGTGCACAGTTAGGGGGAACACTTTCTTGAAATTATTATAAGGGATCATCTTACTTACTACCGTCGTTCTAAGCAAATAAAATGCAAAACATGATAAACATCACATGTAATCAAATAGTGACATGATATGGCCAATATCATTTTGCTCCTTTGATCTCCATCTTCGGGGCGCCATGATCATCTTCGTCACCGGCATGACACCATGATCTCCATCATCATGATCTCCATCATCGTGTCTTCATGAAGTTGTCACGCCAACGATTACTACTACTTCTATGGCTAACGCGTTTAGCAATAAAGTAAAGTAATTTACATGGCGTTTTTCACTGACACGCAGGTCATACAAAAAATAAAGACAACTCCTATGGCTCCTGCCGGTTGTCATACTCATCGACATGCAAGTCGTGATTCCTATTACAAGAAATATGATCAATCTCATACATCACATATATCATTCATCACATCTTCTGGCCATATCACATCACAAGGCACATGCTGCAAAAACAAGTTAGACGTCCTCTAATTGTTGTTGCAAGTTTTTACGTGCCTTCTATAGGTTTCTAGCAAGAACGTTTCTTACCTACGTAAAACCACAACGTGATGTGCCAATTTCTATTTACCCTTCATAAGGACCCTTTTCATCGAATCCGTTCCGACTAAAGTGGGAGAGACAGACACCCGCTAGCCACCTTATGCAACTAGTGCATGTCAGTCGGTGGAACCTGTCTCACGTAAGCGTACGTGTAAGGTCGGTCCGGGCCGCTTCATCCCACAATACCGCCGAAACAAGATAAGACTAGTAGTGGCAAGAAAAATTGACAACATCTACGCCCACAACTGCTTTGTGTTCTACTCGTGCATAGTAACTACGCATAGGCCTGGCTCATGATGCCACTGTTGGGGATCGTAGCAGAATTTTAAATTTTTCTACGCATCACCAAGATCCATCTATGGAGTCTACTAGCAACGAGAGGGAAGGAGTGCATCTACATACCCTTGTAGATCGCGAGCGGAAGCGTTCTAGTGAACGGGGTTGATGGAGTCGTACTCGTCGTGATCCAAATCACCGATGACCGAGTGCCGAACGGACGGCACCTCCGCGTTCAACACACGTACGGAGCAGCGATGTCTCCTCCTTCTTGATCCAGCAAGGGGGAAGGAGAGGTTGATGGAGATCCAGCAGCACGACGGCGTGGTGGTGGAAGTAGCGGGATCCCGGCAGGGCTTCGCCAAGCACTAGCGGGAGGGAGAGGTGTTGCAGGGGGTGAGGGAGGCGCCAGGGGCTGTTGTATTGCTGCCCTCCCTCCCCCCACTATTTATAGGGGTCCTGGGGGCGCCAGCCCCCTGGAGATCCCATCTGAGGGGGGCGGCCAAGGGGGTGGCTTGCCCCCCAAGCCAAGTGGGGCGCCCCCCCCACCCCCAGGGTTTCCAACCCTAGGCGCAGGGGAGGCCCAAGGGGGGCGCACCAGCCCACCAGTGGCTGGTTCCCCTCCCCACTTCAGCCCATGGGGCCCTCCGGGATAGGTGGCCCCACCTGGTGGACCCCCGGGACCCTTCCGGTGGTATCGGTACAATACCGATAACCCCCGAAACTTTCCCGGTGGCCGAAACTGGACTTCCTATATATAATTCTTCACCTCCGGACCATTCCGGAACACCTCGTGACGTCCGGGATCTCATCAGGGACTCCGAACAACTTTCGGGTTTCCGCATACTAATATCTCTACAACCCTAGCGTCACCGAACCTTAAGTGTGTAGACCCTACGGGTTCGGGAGACATGCGGACATGACCGAGACGCCTCTCCGGTCAATAACCAACAGCAGGATCTGGATACCCATGTTGGCTCCCACATGTTCCACGATGATCTCATCGGATGAACCACGATGTCGAGGATTCAATCAATCCCAATACCTTGTTCAATCTCGTTACCGACAAGTCTCTTTACTTGTACCGTAATGCATGATCCCGTGGCTAACTCCTTAGTCACACTGAGCTCATTATGATGATGCATTACCGAGTGGGCCCAGAGATACCTCTCCGTCACACGGAGTGACAAATCTCAGTCTCGATCCGTGTCAATCCAACAGACACTTTCAGAGATACCTGTAGTGTACCTTTATAGTCACTCAGTTACGTTGTGACGTTTGGTACACCCAAAGCACTCCTACGGCATCCGGGAGTTACACGATTTCATGGTCTAAGGAAAAGATACTTGACATTGAAAAAGCTCTAGCAAACGAACTACACGATCTTTTGTGCTATGCTTAGGATTGGGTCTTGTCCATCACATCATTCTCCTAATGATGTGATCCCGTTATCAATGACATCCAATGTCCATAGTCAGGAAACCATGACTATCTGTTGATCAACGAGCTAGTCAACTAGAGGCTTACTAGGGACACGTTATGGTCTATGTATTCACACATGTATTACGATTTCCGGATAATACAATTATAGCATGAACAATAGACAATTATCATGAACAAAGAAATATAATAATAACCATTTATTATTGCCTCTAGGGCATATTTCCAAACAGAACCAACGCTGCTTCTCAGCATGGATGGGACGGTGCTATCCAATGTTGGATCATCCGCTAGCTGCTGCCACTGCTGAGACCCTCTTTCCTGGCTAAGTGAGTCGATCTGCTGCTGCCGCTGGAATTTGAGTGCCAAGTCCGCGTGTGCTGATTCTAGGCCTTGAAGGCGTTCTGCTTCCTGCTTCCTCTGCTCCTCCTCCAGCTTCCTCTTCTTCTCCTCCTCCATCTTCCTTCTTGCACGGCTTCTGTAGTCGGTGTTCCATTCCGAAAAGCCATCATACCACGGAACAACGCCCTTGCCTCGTGTTCTTCCCGGGTGTTCAGGATTTCCCAGGGCGCGCGTAAGCTCGTCGTTCTCTCTGTTGGGTGTGAACACCCCCTTTCGAGCATCTTCTATTGCTTCAAGTAACTTATCTTCGGCTCCTTTTAGACTTGCCTTCTTCAAAACTAGGCCTGTCTTCGGGTCCAACTCCCCCCCCCCCCATGCGCATAGAACCAAATTCTGCACCTGGGGGCCAACTCCTAGTAATGGAGTGACCTCTGCATCCAGCATCTCTTTCTCAGACTTATCCCACTTAGGCATTGCCACCGCGTAGCCACCTGGCCCCAGCCTATAGAACTGGTTCTTTTTTGCGGCATTGGCCTTGTTTTTTCTCGATCGTTCCTTAGATAATTCTGATTCCTTGAATTTCACAAAAACGGGCCAGTGTTCTCTTTGCTTCTCCATTGTTCCCTTGAATTCTGGAGTCTTCTTTCCTCCTTCGACGTAGTTGGCCCATACAGTTTTCTTGTGGGTGTTGAATGCAATTGTCATCTTCTTAAGAGCTGCGTCCTTGACTTTCTGCACATCTGCATCAGTGAAATGATCTGGTAGGGTGAAATGTTCCATGAGAGATTCCCAAAGCATTTTTTTGCTCTATCGTCGACCCAAGTAACATCTGGATGTTTCTTTGTTGGCTCTTTCCATTCTTGAATGGAGATCGGGAGTTGGTCTTTCACAAGAACTCCGCACTGGCGAACGAACTTGTTCGCAATGTTCTTAGGCGCTAGTGGTTTGTCAGTAGCTTTGATGGCATCGATGTTGTACTTTACGCCCTCCTTCAACTTTTTGCCCGGGCCTCGCACTGTCCTGCTGCCTGTAGAAGCAGATTTGCTCGATCTGGAGGGCTGAAAGAAGAAAGACCGATTCGTTAATATATCTTCAAATCAATTAAAACATGTGATGATCACCAGATGCCTGCTTATATAAATATATCTCGCTGGTCTCTGTTATTTCAAGATCAACATTGTCGGCATCATCATAATCATAATCATAGTTCATGACTTCATCAATTCGGTCGTCGCGATCGAATATCATATCATCACCCTCCCCGGTATTGTTCAGATATTCGGAGTCGTCATAGTCTTCATTCTGATCATCTGGCCCGCGAGGGTTGCGTATGATCTCGAACAGGGTCTCTTCTCCCTCTCTGCCGGTATTGTCCGCCATAGCTTTTATTTAACTAATCCAGAAGAAATATAAAACAATTTAGTATTCAAATTACAATGCATGGATGCAATCAATAAGGAAAAACTGAATCATAGTACATAATATGCATCGTCTCGAATAATATATAATCTCGAATACATCGTCTCTAATAATATATATAATCTCGAATACATCGTCTCGAATATTATATATCGAATACATCACTAGCTAGCTAGCTAATAAAGATTGAATACTACAGAAGAATCTAGGCCACTCGCGGTTCCTGAGGCGCGGGCGGTGGACACCCAAAGAGAAGGAACCATCACAGGATCATATCTCCGGTCATCTGCCCAAAGAACCTGCCAGGTATTGGAGAACCTGACGTCCATAGCAGCCATGTAGCGACGGACATGCTCGTCCTCCTCCCTGACACAGTGACGCACCACCTCTGGCGGGGCCGGCTCCCTCTGCACCGAATGTGGCCCATGCGAACGTCACCAAAGGAGATCAGGGTCGACGAAGGGACCCGGGGCCGGGTTCCTCACCAAGCGGCGCGCCCCTGTAGGTAGCACCTCCCAGTGCCAGCCCGGCGGAGCCCAGTCCCGGACATGGGCCTTGTCGCGAACGGGTCGACGGCGAGGATGCGGGCCAGGCATCGTCGAAAACAAAAATTATATGCAAATGTAACATTTTGTAAATTATTGGATTGTGATATCTTATATACAAATTCTAAATTTCTATAACTAAAATTATAAGAAACTAAAAAAACATCGATCATCGTCTAACAATTTGAAATTAATCTAATTCATCTAGCTAAAACTAACATTTCTGAAATTTCTAACATTTCTATATACTAAAATTTATAACATTTGTATAAAAAACAGAAAAAAAAAACCTTTGACATTATATTATAACTAACATGTCTATATAGTATTTGACATTAATCTAATCTAATTAATTAATTCACCTAAAACTTTGTATGAAAAATAGAAAAAACTGAAAAAACTAAAAACAGAAAAATTGTGTGTGTGTGTGCGCGTGTAGTGTGTGTGTGTGTGCGCGCGCGCGTGTAGTGTGTGTGCGCGCGCGGGGCCGGCGCCGGTGGCGGCGTGCGGTGGAGGGAGGAGATCGAGGCCTGGGGAGGGGCGCTCACAGCGCGTGCGGGCGAGGTCGAGGCGACGGCGACGACGAGGTCCAGGCGACGGCGAGGCGAGGTCGATCCAAGGCGATGGCGGCGACGGCGAGGGGACGGCGACGGGGAAGGCGACGTACGGCGCGGGACGTATGGTGCGGCGGCGCGACGGGGACGGCGATGACGGGGACGGTGACGGCGCGACGGGGGCGGCGACGGCGTGCGGGACGGGGGCGGCGACGACGCGGGACGGCGAGGCGGCGGCAGAGCGAAGTGGGAGATGAAAAACTGAATTTTTTTGAAGTGCTTCTTATATAGGAGGCACCTTTAGTACCGGTTGGAGCTACCAACCGGTACTAAAAGGCCTGTTTTGGCCAGGCCAAGCGGCGGGAAGCGCACCCCTTTTAGTACCGGGTGGTGGCTCCAACCGGTACTAAAGACCCCCCCCCTTTAGTACCGGTTGGTGCCACGACCCGGTACTAAAGGGGGTGCGCTGCCAGGTGAGGGGCGCAAAGTTTAGTCCCACCTCGCCGGGCGAAGGGCAGCCACACTGGTTTATAAACCCAACCGCGGCTGCTCCTTCGAACTCCTCTATAAAGCAGGCTTCTGGGCCTAACTATGGCGCGCTGCCCTGTGAGCCTACTGGCCCTTCTGGGCCTGAATTTCCACACCCGAGGTCTGGCATGCCCACCGGGCAGCGCCCCAACAATTTTTTATATAAGGTTTTTTTTCTTTTCTGCATTATTTATTTTTTTCTATTTATTTCTGAGTAATTTTTTTATATAATTTTTTTCTTTTCTGCTTTATTATTTTCTTCTATTTATTTCTGAGTAGTTTTTTATATATTTTTTCTTTTTTGCTTTATTTATTTTCTTCAATTTATTTCGAAAGAGATTGTCCAGTTTGTACACGAAGTGCATCCAATTTTTGCCGTGACCCTCTGTACTTTTTTGCACATGCTATGCGGGTGAAATGATGATATCATGCCAAGTTTTAACCTTTTCAGAGTTCATTTGTGTGCTTTTCAATTTCAGGGCCATTTAGCTCAAAACAAATCAGTAAATACATTAAAATAGCAAATTATGTCAGAAATTGTTGAAAGTTGATGACGTGGCTTTGAATGGCGCCTGCTGAACGCAAAAAAAGTCCGGAGTTGTAATAAGTTATTGAAATTTTGAATTGCCGGTGTAACAGATGAGTTTTCATCCGAAACCCTGATACTTCGAAAGAGATTGTCCAGATTGTACACGAAGTGCATCCAGTTTTTGCCGTGACCCTCTCTACTTTTTTGCACATGTTATGCGGGTGAAATGATGATACCATGCCAAGTTTCAACCCTTTCAGAGTTCATTTGTAATGCTTTTCAATTTCAGGGCCATTTAGTTCAAAACAAATCAGTAAATGCATTAAAAATAGCAAATTATGTCAGAAAGGGTTAAAAGTTGATGACGTGGCTTTGAATGGCGCCTGCTGAACGCAAAAAAAGTCCGGAGTTGTAATAAGTTATTAAAATTTTGAATTGCCGGTGTAACAGATGAGTTTTCGTCCGAAACCCTGATACTTCGAAAGCGATTGTCCAGTTTGTACACGAAGTGCATCCAGTTTTTGCCGTGACCCTCTCTACTTTTTTGCACATGCTATGCGGGTGAAATGATGATACCATGCCAAGTTTCAATCTCAGGGCCATTTAGCTCAAAACAAATCAGTAAATGCATTAAAAATAGCAAATTATGTCAGAAAGGGTTGAAAGTTGATGACGTGGCTTTGAATGGCGCCTGCTGAACGCAAAAAAAAGTTCGGAGTTTGAGAGGACAGAGTGAGGGTGTAAACATGTAAAAATATACATAAAGAATACATTGATCATCCATGATCTTTTTGGGTACAATCTGAATTGTCAATATGAGTCCTCAACGGTTTAGAAACCGGTGAAGACTCATATTGCGGCCACAAATTCTACACATAGAGTGCAATGAAGACCAAGTGTTGGTGATAGTTTGAGAAGTAACATATTTAAGGTGGTAAAAACCCTGTTAGCCGGGCGAGGCGAGACTAAAAAACAGCTGCAACTACAAACCTCTAATACCGGTTTGTGGTAGGAACCAGTACTAAAGGCGCTGGTGGGGCCCCAGCCGGACCACGATGTGCCACATCCTCTTTAGTACCATTCGTGCCACGAACCGATACTAAAGGTTCGCAACGAACCGGTACTAATTAGCTCCGTCCGCCTAGCCGTTCGAACCGGCATTAATGGACACATTAATATCGGTTTTGTTACAAACCGGTACTAATGTGCTTCACATTAGACCGTTTTTCTACTAGTGGATGCCCGCTACCTTTGTTGGTTGTAGCACAGCATAGTACTGCTTGCAGCTCTCCCGCAAGCTGGTTGTAGCTCTCACAGAGCCGGCCAGTTCCAGCAAACGGCGTCGTGCCATCGTAGCTCTGGAGCAGTTGGTTCCATCTCCTCACGGTGCTAGTTGTAGCTCCCTACTGTGCCGGTTGAAGAAAAAACAGGCATCGTTCTAGCACATGGAGCGTCAGCCATGGCAAACTTTGGATCTCTGGCGGTGTGGCCATGGCTGGGGAGGGAATTGGTCAAGGAGGTGGTGCAGGGGTGATGGCCTGCTAGACAGAAAATGCGGGGCGTCGGGGTCCTGTGCGTGGCAGTGGAGGTCAGAGGAGTAGAGGAGCTGCATCCAGCGGAGGAGCGGCGCCGGGGAGGTCTGAAGAGATAGGAGGAGGCGAGCTCGGTCGAGAAATCATTGGCGCAAGCAAGATGAAAGGGGAACGGGTGGATGAGATCGCGACTTGAAGAAAAAAGGTTGTGCGTATGGGCCAGCGTGATGTGGCTTGTGTGCACAAGCCCAACATGCATAGCGAGCCAGGCGTCGGGACGAAATTTCAGCGGGCTCGCCGATTGTAAACGTTTTCCTTGTTTTAAACCGGTTGATGTTTGCCTCGCATAAACCGCGTCACGAGCCGTGCGATCAAAGCCGATCCTGCGGCTTTGGTCTCAGGCGCGTGCGCCACCTCTCCCACTAGATGCTTAGAGCATCTTCAACGGGCGCACAAAAACTGCTCTGCGCACTAAAATTCATGTTTTTTGGGTGCCAGACAGCTCCAGCAAAAGCTGTAAAATAATACACGCGCAAAAAAAGTTTGGGCACGCGCTAAAAGGCGTTATTAGAAGCTGCAAATTTGGGGCGCTGGATTGCGCGCGCTTCATAATTTGCACTGCGTGTTTTTTGGGCGCGCGTTTTTGGCATCTGGTAAACCAATGTTGGGTCCGGCGCGCTAAAAGTGCTACAGTGGCACGCTAAAACTATTTTAGCGTGCGAAACTTTTGTGCGCCTGTTGAAGATGCTCTTAGTATGCAGGGCCCGCTCACCGCTCTCCATCCCATCCTTATCCTCTCTCATCCATCTTCTTCGTCGTTCCCCATCCCCTCTCTCTCGGTTTTTCACACGCTTGATAGAGGAAGAGAGAGGCTCGATCCAAAGGCTGACCACCGTTGCTTCCAACCATGGGGCCGGTGCGCATCCCGCTGCAAAACACCAACCGCTTCTGCAAGCCAAAGCACGACCGGCATTTGTTGCCGCATGCAGGGGAAAGCTGCGTGCCGAGGATATCTGCAACGACGCCGCTTGTTGCAGGGAGGGGCTCGTCGATGCTGAGTCGTCGGGGCCAATGGTGCTGCGGTGCAGCGTTGTAGTGTTGCGGGGTTCGCCGGTGTTGCTATGACACATCATCAGGCCGCCGGTGTTTCTATGCAGCGTCACCGGGGCGCAGTGTCGTGGGGGTCGCCAGTGTTGCCATGCTGCGTCACCGGGGTAGCCGGTTTTTCTATGTAGCGTCGCCGGGGTAGCCGGTTTTTCTATGTAGCGTCGCCGGGGTTGCCGGTGTTGCTATGCAGCATCGCCCAGGCTGCATTTGGAGCGCCGCCGGGTCATTGAAGCCGCGGTGGGGATGGAACAGACTCCGCCGGGGCTGCAATGAAGCTTCATCAGAGCTGCATTGAATCTATCGTCGGAGCCACAATGAAGCTTCGTTGGAGGCATCGCACTCGGTGTTGCCATGGAGCAGTCGCCGGTGTCTCCCAGTGCTGCGATGCAGCAGTCGCCGCTGGCTCCATCCACCAACAGCACGAGTGGTGTTGCAACATAGCCTGGTGGTGGCAGCCGCTGGAGTTGAGGAAGATGCCCTAGCGTGTCCCGACGAGCACACAACAGCAGCCCTTGCAACAACGGCAGCATCGGACGCCTTGCCACAGCAGTCCCCAGTCGTAGCATGAGTAAATAGCATAAAACTACCACTTTTCGTGCTAGGGTTTTAAAAAACCACCACTTTTTTGTTTGTGACTGATACCTACCACTTTTCTCGTCGGCTGTCTCAAAAAACCCAAATTGCTGAGGATTTAACAATTGATCGTGATTATGGCAGTCGGGGCCCGCATGTAAGAGAACTAATCGTTTGACCGTTTGTTTGACCGTTAACTGACTTGCGGGGCCCACATGTCAGTGTCTCTTCCATAGATTTATTTATAGAATAACCCCTACAACTATTTAAAAAGCGATCAGGCCCTTGGAATAATTTTAAAAAAGCAATCGGGTCCCTGGGGAGGTCGTCCTGCAGCTTGCACGCCCGCGCGCGGCGACCTCGTCGGGCTGCACGGGGCGGAGGATCTCCCAAGAGCCCCCTCCGGCCGCTCCCCCTGCTCGGCCGTGCTGCAGGGCCGGCGACGCGCTCCCTCCGGCCGCTCCCGTGCCCAGCAAGGAGGCCAGCAGGAGGGGAGGGAGTTGGCCGAGCTCCGCCAGAGATGGGGCCGGGCGGCGCACGCGCCATAGGAGGCGAACTATGGGGAGGAGGGAGGAGGCGTGGTGGTCGGCTGCTCGCCGGCTGCCTCCGCGCCCGTGAGGTCCTGGTGCAACAGGACGGCGGCGAGGACTAGGAGGTGCTCCGGGGCGGCGGCGGAGCTCCAGATCCGCATCCATGGCAGCGGCTCCTCCGTGCAACAGGACGAGTGCGGCACCACACTCCACGGTCTCTCCCCTACCCGCATCAGCGCCGCTACCGACGCCATGGACGCGGAGCACGGTGGCCTCGCGAGGCAGCTCGTGCAGGAGCACCTCGACCTTGCTTCTGCCTCCCTCGAGCTCGCCGCGGACGGCCTGCGTCGCTGCTGGAGCGCGCGCCTCCTGCCGTCGTGGGCGAGGCCGGCCTCTGCTACGGCCGCCGGAAGGCTTGCCGGCTGGCAGAGAGAGAGAGAGATAGATAAGGGAGAGAAGGAGGAGGAGGAAGACATAACTGACATGTGGGCCCCACATGTAAGTTAACGGTCAAAGGAACGGTCAAACAAACGGTTCGTTTAGGTGCGGGCCCGACTTGTCATAAACCGGTTTAATTTCTTAGCCACGGGCGTTTTGGGTTTTTTGAAACAGCCAACGCCGGTTTCGGTAGTTATCGGTCACAAACAAAAATATGGTAGTTTTTTGGTACCGTAGCACGAAAAGTGATAGTTTTATGCTATTCATTCGTCGTAGCACACTAGTGGTGTTACAACGCAGCACATCGGCGGCCGCCGGAGTTGAGGGAGATGCTTCGGCTCGCCTCGGCGAGCGCACATGCATCATCATCAGCAGCAAGGCCTCCTTGCCGTAACGGAGGACGTCGCTGAGACGCGTGGGTGCCGAATTAAACGAGATCAGAGGAGAGAAGGCGTGATCTGCCTTATTGAGATTGAACGGCCATCAGCGCCAGATCAGACGGCTATATTAGGCTCTATATAAATGGATAAATGGATAAAAAGAATACTCATTTAACAAAGGGTGGATTTTATTAGCTCAAAAAGAAGCATCAAGAGGATACAAACTCAAAGAGCACACACCGGCCTCTGCATAGCTAGGATGCACACAGCCAACACAAACATGCACACACACGAAAAACAAGACGGCAAATAGCAAAGTCATATAAGACCAAAGCTATGTGTAACCGAGGAAAAAAGAAAAACCCCAAAATGATCGGAGCCACGATATGCAAACTACAGCAAACACCATATCCGCACCAATTATCTAATGACACCACATAGACGACGAGGTTCTTCAACAGTAATGCCTTGAAGAAGGGAGCGACACTCAAGCGTCGCCGTCACCGGATCCAACCATCAAGGCCAGAATCTAGGTTTTCACCCTGAAAAATTAGTGAGAGCATATCCGGGCAATGCCTTCAACAAGGTAACGACATAAAAAAACATCGCCATTGCCAGGTATAACCAGCTCGGGTCAGACCTAGCCTTTCACCCCGGACCTCGCGACCGAGTGCTCGGTAGCACCACCATCAAAGTCATGCAAGTGTTGTCGCCACCACTTTTTCACTATCCCAGCATTTACATGCAATGTGACCGCCGCCACTGCACAATCATTCCTCTGCGTCAAGTGCTCACCCATAATTTGCATCTCACTGCCGAAGTCAACCACTGGATCTTGAGATGAACCATAGATCTTGCAATGATCACCGCTGCCGTGGAGCCGTAGGAGGTCGTTGCAGCACAGTGTGCAGTTACTCTTGCTCGGTCGACCGAATCTGAATCACCACCACCAAGCCGTGGATCATAGCGCCGCGGGTGGTCACCACCAGATCCATGGTTGCAGGCCCGTGAACCTTCATGGGATCACTACGCCCAGTAAACATGCCCGTATAAGATGTCGTCGTAGATGACAATGCATCCGTACGCGAGCCATGGTGCCAACTGTAGCGAGGAGTCACCGCACTTCAGGATCAAGCACGCCGCCAAGAGCCCACAAGGGCCATCGGACGAATCCATGCACGAAGATCCAAGAGATGCCTGGTGAGCCATCGTGCCTCCATGTAAGCATGCATCTTGTACCATTGTACGTGCTTAACACATGCGAATGAGATGCCTTCTTCAGCCACCATCTGGAGTCCCTTGTACGTCCTCGCTAGAGGAGACATCGCACGAGACTGCGACGTGTAGCCATTGATCGACCACTTGATCCAGAGGGAAGACCCCGATGAGATCACATGCCGCCATGCAGCTCACACGGCGGGCGGCGCCGGCCAACCCCGCAGCACATCTGCTACAACTGCATCCCACTACACTGCCGCCACTGCATGGAGAATGAGTCCTCGCCGTCGCCGTCGGCCGCACGGACTTTGCCCGGCGACGTCCTCCGGCGACGGCGAGGGGAGCAGACTTAGAGCCTGCCGGTGGAGGCCGGAGGAGATGGCTGCCGCCCGTGTCGCCCGGAGACGACGCGGGGGCCGATCCGTTTTCCAGGAGTTAGCTATTAGACGCGGGGCTCAGCACCACCAAGAGAATGCATGTGTGCATTTTTTTTAAAACTAACACATCGCTGTATTACTCAATAATGTTTGGAGGAATACAATTGATAGGGGGTTGCAAAGGCCAAAGATGACGCCCTACAGATAAACTAAGCGCATGTTTAGCGAGGCTATGTGCCTCCGTATTCGAGGCCCTTCCTTTGAAGACGAAGGAGCAATCCTGGAACTCCGATGATGTGATCCTGATCTCACGAATGATATGGCCGTGCTTGCCGCCGCTGCCTTCGTTGATTTCTGATACCGTTTCCTTACAGTCCGAGCCAATGACTATGTGTGTTTGCAAGAGATCGGTCGCCAAAGCCATGGCCTCGCGACAGGCTTTTGCATAATTGATGCCAACAAATCCGTCATTGTCAAGCCCATCACCTTCAGTTGCTTTTCTGTACAATTCCATTGCCTCCTCCATTACCTTGGGTTGCGATAGAAGTCGTGATCTTTTCTTACAAGATGGATGAACTTTGGATGAGAAGAAAGAGAGGAAATTTGTAAATGCTGACTCCCCTTTCCTCTTTCCTGCCTTGTCAAGGCATATAGCAGCAGCGTGGGGATCAAAACCAGCCGCAGCGGCTAGCAACATTCCAATGTAATCCGCCTCTAGCTCACTCCTACAATAGAGTAGGTAATTAACATCATGCTCTTAAAAAACAACATCTTCCAATTAACATGACGTGAATGCTTGCATATGCATACATATACTAGGCTAATCTAATCAGTTCTTATTAAGATGCTTGCATGAATAAGGTGGGGGTAAAGCAAGTGATGAAATCAATGTACCTTCGTAACAACGGCATCACCAGGAGGCGAGTCGGGAACCACAACTCGAATATTATGATCATCTCCCAGAAATGCCTCGCAATAACATGTCCAACCTATGTATATATGCAAAAAAAAAAAAAGCAGTACTATCGACTTTGAAAACTATCAGCCTCACTAATCCAAAACGAACAAACGAACGTATGTGTGTACCTCATGTCCGAGGACCCATGCAATCTCAGCATCCGTGCTGGAATGAAGTAATCCCGTGGAGACTATTATCTTACCATCGAAATAGCATTGTCCCCTCCAGGCTTTTTCTTCAACAACTATCACCTCCCAATTGAGCTCGTCGATCCAATCCAAAGGCGTCATCATCTGTAGTGGTTCCTGTCTTCGCTGTTCTATCTTGTTCTTGATGGACAAGCCACGATGGATGGCGCCAATAATCTTCCAGCAAATGTCGTGGACGCGAACACTTTGGTGGTGGTGTGGGTCAAGGATCTTGGAGGTGTGCTTCTTCTTGAAATTGGCAAAGTCAGACTCGCCGAGCTCGCGCGCTTCGCTGGGAGAGCAGATGACCGTGCGGGTCCGGTTAGTGTATGGCACTGTCTCGACATGAAATGCACGGTGCATGGTGATTCCTGTGCCGCCACGGAAAGTCGGCGCCATAGTTGACGTCGTGGCCCTCCACAAGGCATGTAGCCCACGAGGAGCCAAGTGACCGGTGACCGGCCTCGGCAGGGAGGTACTGCAATCCCGAGAAACACACGATACCATGGACGTGGACGGTTTACAGACGAGTCTACCTCGGATCGCGTCCATGACCTCCGAACCATGCCCGACGTTGAGTCTCATGACACGGAGGGCTGCCGGAAGGAGGAAGCACGAGCTGCTCAGGCACGAGTTCATGATTCCTTTGCTCAGGCACGAGTTCATAATTCCTTGGTGTGTTTCTCCCCCTGTGCGTGGTGCACCCTTTTCTTCCTCGAGATAGAAGCAAGTTCCTACCTGCGGTTTTTCAATGTATAAACTGCTTCCTAGGCGCGTGCGTGCGAGACTGTATTTTATGCCCGCTGCCACCTGCCATTGCCGTCGAGGAGTAGGGGTCGGATGTCCTATCCGAAACCTACTGGGCTTCGGTTTCGGGAACTAGATGGGCTTTAGCTTCGGTTTCGGGAACTAGATGGGCTTTAATTATCAGACTGGGCCGGGCCATTATTAGCCATTGATAGGCCGCGCACACAGCCAAGCAGCAACTCGCTTCTGCTCCCATGACATTCTTATGCTGACATCAATACACCCATATTCCCAGTACATTCAGAAACTCACAACTCCACCAACTAGCTGCATAGGCGCCGAGGCGTCTTACAGCGACCAAATGGCACGGAGTCGATATGTACAAAAATTACACGCCGATGAACATGTCTCCACAGGAAAGGAAGCAGGGCATGTCAACAGCAGCCACCAAGCTGGTCATCATCATCGGCGGGGCTGGCGACCGGTCTTTGGTCGAAAACGACCTACACAGATGTCTGAAACAAATCATACGTCCGGCAACTTCATCGTTCAGAACTGTATCAGCATATGGCACGGGTACATTGGGGCGAGAATTCTCCGAGCCTTCTTCACGTCGTCATAAACTCTTCACTCTTATGAGCTAGCACCAGAGCACTGATCTACTAGGCAGTATTCCAGTAAGCTGGGCTTTCCATGTACAATTGCCCTGGCAATAAGCAAAGATATGATGATGAATGGAGTTGTTTCTAGTACAAAGTGCGTGCAAAGAAACATTAAGCATAGATGCATGAAGAGACCAAGTGCAAGGCGTATCGATAATTGAAAGATAAATATATTCAGTATCGTTGACCAAATGGTGAGGTTCTATTTTGACAAAGACTGGCTTACGGTAGCTTTTAACATGGCGTGAACATGTGAAAGTCTAAACTTTTACACCTTCAGTCAGAAGGTTGTAGGTTTTAAGATTCTGCCAAATATGAAATACTATCCTATCAGCAAGTACCATGATTGATGATTCCCATACAGAAAATATAGTTGTCTGGCAAACAAGAAGAAACTCTCACGAACTTAATCACAGCATCACTACCAGGTCTATGATAGTGGAATGGAGCAGTGTATAGGACCTTACCGTTTTATCTCATCCAGTCTCGAGCACACACAAGTGCTTCAATAGTCTTGATGTTCAATGTGCTGTAGTGCTTTGGAATTACCGGTCCGCTGCTGCTGAATGCTGCTTCAGATTGGACAGCAGAAGCTGGCATAGCTAATATGTCCTGCGCCATAGCTGCTAGCGTTGGGTACTTTGTGGTATGATTCATCCACCAGTTTAGAATGTCAAACTCATCCTTTCTTGGAACTAGACCCTCTTCAAGGTAGTCATCAAGTTCTGTAGATATCTGACAACTTGCTTGTTCATTGAGATGCTGATCCCAATCTTCCAATAAATCATTATCCGCATCCAAAGCTGCACTATTTGAAGCTGTGCTTGGCAGATCTGTAGGGTTGCAGTATTCATTGAAGAGTTCACGGACCGTTTCACGTATGTCAGATAAGTAGCTCTCGGAATTTGTGCCAAAAGCTCGCTTCAGACGAAACTCAATGAAACCGATTTTAAATCTAGGATCCAGAACAACAGGTATTGACAACCACAAGTACGAATTTTGCCAATACCCATGGAACGCTTCCTGCATCTCCATAACCATTCCAGAAAATTCTCCATTACCATTTGATGCTTCTTCTTGCAACACCGTCCTCACTTTCCAAACCTCATTAAAGTATATATTTGCTGTGACAGAGCTAGGGCAAGATATTACTTCAATGACACGATAAAACGTCCTCAAAATCTTGCAAATAGACTCAGCAACATTCATATCTTCTAGATTCAGCACTTCTTCAGAAGGAAATGACTTCTTGAAATGCAAAAGAACTTCAAGCCTAAAATAAAATTTGTGCCACCACTTAGCATCTTCTTGTGGACACTTCAAACTCATTTGTGAAATGACTTCCAGAAGCTGTTGTTGGGCTGAAGGTGAAGATGCATGTGCCACAAAAAATCCCATTACTGCGTCACCAACAAAGCGAAGTATATCTGCTTGCCCTGCGGCAACAACACTATTTAAGATGTCGTCCAGACAAGGAATGTTGTATAGCTTGCCTCGAATAGGAAGGCACTTCTTTTCTATGAGCATTTCCTTTAGCTTAACGGTATTTGCATTGTTCCTAACATCACCTACAGAAGTCAAGCTCAAAATCTTCTGATCAAGATTCCAGTCTCTAATTGCATCCCACATGACATTGTACGATCCACTTTCAGACTCCGGGACAGAAGCCTCCTTGCAGTGTATTATCCTTTCCAAATTAGTAGGTGAGGACCAAAACATGCCAAATTTGATTATTACTCTGTGAACTTTCCAGTCATCACCAACAAAATGTGCTGTCAAACAGAGGTAATTTACTGTTGGCTCAGGTCCATCAGGAGTCCAGATGCTTGCTGACAGAGACACACGTCGGGAGGAAAGTGTAAGTACATCCTTAATATTTATCTTTTCCTTCTGAAATAAAGCAGTGCAATGATCTTTCATATCATTATGAGAAACCATCCCAACCATAGGGTTGAGATTCTTTATAACTCTTCTCATTTCTTCATGCTCCACAACTGAAAAAGGATAAGCATGTAGAATTATCATTTTGGCTAGCTCTTGGTAAGATGTTTCTTGACAAAACTTCCCGGCGTTCTTGTCAGTTGAAATGTTCGTATATGAGGTCCTCTGTTTCTTCAGGCTTGCACCATCTGATGTTGGTGGTGGGTGTGCTGGCACCATTTGAATGGGCTGGACTGTGTGGATGGTGTCATCAGAGGTACTAGTCCTGGGGAGCTTGTTAGCGTATTCTGCAATCTGAACCTTCCCATTTGTCAAGGCAGGCGAGAGCTCATCATTCACCCTGGAGTTGAAAGGTGCACTCGAAGGCTCAAACAAAAACTTATGCTGATTGTGGAGACTTTCAAGCCGTCCTGGACAGGTTAGGAGATGTCGACTAAGATGGCTTCTCCCTCCAAACTTATTTGCGCTGAGACGTTTTTGGCAGTGAATGCAATCTGCAGCCTGGAGTTTCCCCTCGACATAAATGGGCGTAAACTCCTTCCACACCTTCGACTTGAATCTGCTTGGAGTTGCTGAGCCGATGTCATCAAGCGTCTCCGAAATAATCTGATTGGCCGGGTCAATTGGTGACACTGGACCGTCTCCATTCACCAAAACTGTGCACAAAATGTGAGTCATTCATCAGTTGTATGCCATTGGTCAACTGTTCTGACAATGTTATATATCCATGTGTGCAGATCCTAAGCTACAAACAGCATGGTACGAGTAAACTCAACTCAACACCGTGAACACACTACAAGGCAGAACCGGAGCATACCGTACGAGAAGTATGAATCCTTCTGTTGCCCCTCCACCACCGCCTCCGACTTGGCAGGACAGATCTTCTGGTGCCGCCACAGGTGGCTCGTGCCGTTGGAGTCCTTGCAGCTGAGCCGGTTGTGGCAGTAGAGGCACTCGGCAAACTGCACCTTGCCGTTGAGGAAGATGGGCTTGTACTCCTCCCAGACCTTGGACCTCTTCTTGTGCTTGTACCTGAACGCGGTGCTGTGAACCCCGGAACCGTACGCCACCTCCGTCTTCATGATGTTGTCCACGTCCACCTCCACCTCATGCTCCTCGGGGTACTCCACGACCTGCTGCTGGATCACAGCATGCTCCATCTCCATGGCTGCACAGTAAACATGATTTTTTATTTTTTTTAGTCTTGCCTGCTACTAGCAACCTAGCATACAGCTACATCGAACTGAACAGGCTAAACAGCTACGAAAACACAAGATCTGCGGTTAAGATGGCGCTCGGGATCCAGAATCCGCGCAGAAATTCCCCCCAAATCCTACACATTTGGGGCGGGGAAATACTGACGGATCGCATCGATTGTGGGCTCTAGAGACCCGAAATCGTCAGATTAAACGCGCATGAGTAGCCCAGATCGAGGAATTGCAGGAGAAATCGAGGCGGAGGGGTCACCTGAGACGGAGATCGCCGGTGGAGCCTTGCGGGGGACGGGGAGGGGAGATTCCGGGCACGATTAGGGCATCGAATTGGGTCTGCGGGCGGGCGGCGGGTGGGTAGACCCAGTTCGTCGATTTGGGCTGGGTAAGGGCTCGCTCGTTCTATCAAGACGGGCTCAAGCGGGCTCGTCTGTAATCGCTTTTGGTGTGGGCTTGGTAAAGGGCTCGTTCGATCAAGGTGGGCTAACGTGGGCTGCTCTTGTTAACGCTTCTGGGCTTGTACTGCATATCATCTCCTTTCGTTTTTTTTTGGCATTTTCCGTTTAAAAGAGGTTTGAATTTTTTCCTGGGAATTATTTTTTTTGCGCTACAGTCCTGCGAAAATACTTAAATGTTACTCCCAAAGTAAAATGTTATCCTCGCTCATAAAAGAGAGTAAATGTAATCATTTGTCTGTAAAAAGTGTGTACAGTTCATCCAATCACAAAAATTGTACTATAGATGAACATAATTTTGTTAGAAAAAATGTCCAAGTGTCCATGTATTTGCGACACACGTCTTGATATCAAGTGATGTGTATGCAGTGATAATATGTTTAGTAAAGAAATAGTGGTTGACGACAGCATCCACCAGCGGTAGTGTGTGAGGGTGAGGAGTAAGGGGCGCACCAACGCTTCACCGCTGACATGTAGTAGCGGACAACAGCTCCAACAATATGATGGATGCTATGGTGTGACACACCAGTGTGGGATGGCACAAGCAGATTCATGACGAGACATGGCGCCCCTCGCAACCGTGGAGATGGTCTAAGATGGGAAAACGTCCCAAAAACCTTCTAGTGTCATTTTGGCCCGGCGTGAAGTATTGGCAGATGTGACCATTGAACGATCCATCATCTCGATGCTGATTAAAACACTGCTTCATGTCTGAGGTTGCAAACTCTTGTCTTGACCTGGACATGGATTTTTTCAGCTCGGGCACCCAGACACCTCTTATCCTTACCCTCCAATGTTGCTTTGAGATCCGTGCTACACAACTAACTTACTACATGAAATTTTCTCTTTTTTATTTCTTCAAAACAAAACAACATATGAACTTCAAACTTTGCAAGACAACAAAACATTCTTACTTCAATGTGGGAAAAAACTTTCAGATTTTTTGGTTCAACATAAATATACAAGGTGAGATTTGTTTGATTAAAGAATCTTATTTTTAGTGTTTATGATGCACGCAAAATCTAAAAGTTGTTTCCCACATTCTAGTTAGAATGTTTCGTTGTTCTGCAAAGTTTGAAGTTCATATGTTGTTCTATATGGGAGAAACAAAAAACATAAAAATATGTCCACGAATCATGTGCGTAATTGGATGGCTAGATAAGGGGTACCCAGGAGCCTAAGCTCCACAATATGTTTTCGGTCTTGACCTCTATTGCCGGCTTAGGATCAGCGGGCGTGCGTTGTTACCTTATTGAATTCATTGGATTGTCTCGGCAACCAGGCTGAAAAACGTTGTTCGGGTCGTCTCCGATTGTACGTGGCGATGATGATGCGAGGATATCTTCTTGAATGCATGTTGCGGAAGGCTTAGTCCTATGTGTACATCTTATATGACGGAGGAAGAGTTTCTAAAATATAACCATCATGCCCTTTATTATGAAAAGTATGGGCTTATCTGATTTGTTCTTGTGTTTTTTTTTGGGGGGGGGGGGGGGGGGGGTTGGGTACCTAATAATAAAGGGGATGTTGCTTCTCACGGTACGTCACTGAAATTGCCTCCAAGGTTGCAAACTATTACCCATCAATGCCACCTATAAGTGATAAAAAAACATTTCACACAGGAGAATCCCCGTCTGGACTGGCCCATACAGTAGAAACCTTCTATACTGCGCTCCGCCTGCTGAGAGCAGACACAACGCGCCTGTTTGGGCCATCCCATGTCCGGACGGCCTGTTTTGTAAATTTCGTTTTTTATTTTTATTTTTGCTTTTCCATCTTCATTTTGTATACTTTAAATAATTTAAGACTTCAAAAAAGTTTTGATTTTTTTTAAAAAAAATGAGAATTCCGAAATAAAATGTTTAGTAATTCATAAATATTTGTTGATTCAGAAAATATTAGTGATTTTTAAAAAAATCACTATTTTTTCGGGAAATAAAAAAATGATGTTTTTTTAAAAAGTTTTTGTATTAATTTTTTTTAATGAAATTGAAAAAAATCAACAATTCAAAAAATGCTCAGGAATTGAAAGATATTCTTGAAATCAGAAACTGTTCGTGACTTACAAAATACTCCCTCCGTACGGAAATACTTGTCATAGAAATGGATAATGATGGATGTATCTAGAACTAAAACACATCTAGATACATCCATTTATGTAACAAGTATTTCCGGACGGAGGGAGTAGTTTATCGATTCATGAAATGTTCGTTGATTCAAAAAATGATCATGCATTTTAAAAAATCAAAAAAATGCTATTGAATTTCAAAAATTGTTCCACCAAACAATTTCCAACAGAAAAAATCTTCGATTCTAGAAATGTTCGCCTATTCGAGAAAATTGTTTTAAAAATCAAGTTTTTTAAAAAAGTTTGCAAATAGTATAAAATGTTCATGAGTTTAGAAAATGCTCAAAAATCTGTAAAATATTCAGGAATTTGAAAAATATTGACGATTTCAGATGTGTTCACGAGTTTTAAAAAATATTCATGATTTTTAGAAATTGTTCACGATTTCACGAAAATGAGAGTGATAGTGTATCTCGGTGATGCAGCAAAATGTGATCATGGCCACTGAAGATTAGAATATATTTTTTCTTCCGTTGCAACGCACAGGCCGTTTTGCTAGTGGATATACAACTTGCTATCTCCAAATACATTTCTGTTGACAATTAATGTTGGATCAAGCACCACCCAAAATATATACTCACACACTGAATCAATTGCAGCTCGGCTTGGCCGATCTGTTTTTGGCCCTGATATCTCATAATTCAGACTAACAAGAATGAACAATGTAATGCTTTGAAAACACACGAGAATATAAATGATGTAGTCTCAGAGATTCAGGAACTGCATGTAGTGGTCGAAGATGTAGTCCACGATGACCTTGTAGGCCCGCTGCGTGGGGTGGTAGCTGTCAAAGAAAACATGCTCCGACACGTCGTCGCACACCGGCATGAACCTCGCGTCGCACAGCACCGCCACCTCGGACGTCCCCGTGCCGCAGCACCCCTTCTTCGTCTCGCTGAACCCGTACCGCGCCCCGTTGTCCACCAGGTCCTGGATCACGGTGTAGATGTCGATGTACACGAGGGTGGGGAACCCGGCCGGGTCCTCCTCCCCCAGCCGGCGGATCAGCTCCTGCGCCCTCGCGTTGTAGAGCCGTGCGGCGGCGTTGCGCTCCGGCACGCAGCCGCGGTCCGGGCCGCCGCCCATGGTCCGCTGCGACGGCACGCACCCGATGGGCGGGAGCCCCACGAAGCCGATCCGCTTGGCGCCCCGCGCGCTCACGTTGCGGAGCAAGGACTCGACGCCGACGAGGAGCAGGTCCACGTAGGCGGGGATGTCGTAGTGGGCGCTCCGGAGCGGCGTGGTGTAGTAGGTGTTGGCGATGTCGTCCGTGCCCGCGCACACCACGAACAGCGCGCCGTCGATGATCCGCCGCGTCTCCTCCTCGCCGGCGATGCCCACCAGCTTGCCGCGGTACTCGTCGAAGTAGGCCAGCTGCTGCTCCAGTGAGATCACGTTCTGGAAACCAATTAAAAGTAGACGGACTGATATGAGACTGATCACCAGCTCGATCGAGAGCACACGCACAGATTAGCTGACAAAAAGTAAATTACCACGATGACGGGGGTGAGAGGATCGAATCCGGTGGCGCCGGACGCGAAGCTGACGCCGGTGAGGAGGTCCTCGGGGGTGTGCTCCACGCCCAGGTACGGAGGAAGTAGTTGCTTCACGTTAAGGCCCTGGGCTGAAATTAATTCGGCCCATTAGAAACATGACTAAAATTGCTGCTAATTTTTTTGCAAACATATATAGCATGGGAGCTGCTAATTTCATGGATAATAATACAACAATGCGTGTAATACAAAGGTTTTTTTGCGAGTTATAATACAAAGGGTTGCAGACTAAAAACATCTGTGACGACAATCCCATGGCTCAACTGCACAATAAGATCTGTGACGACAATCCCATGGCTCAACAGTTAATGAATATAACAGAAGTTTTTCTGGCAAAAAAGAAAGAAACTCCAAGCATCATAAGCAATAGTGACATGTTTATGCTGTGATAAGTTAGGAGATACATCTATGCCTATTAGCTAACCCAGTTTTTCATGCTCAAACTAAACACAATGAGATTGATTTCTATTTTGTTAGAGAGATGATTGCCGAACATCCCTCACCTGTAATGCATATAATTGGTTTAGCTAGTTTTTTTTTAATGCTTTTGATTGCTTACCACATGTATCACGTGGTTGGTTTAGCTAGGTTTATATAACCACATCTTTCTTGTGAACTGTAACTTCCTAGGGTGGATACACTTCAACAATCTGTTTGGTTGGATGTAGAACATATTACAATCGTTGTATGAACGATTGAGAGATTGAAATTAAACAGGCTTGACGTAGAACGTACATACAGTGTTTAAGGGTCATCTCACTTAAAAAAGTATGATGTACAAATGTTTGTCATTACTCCGTGGGAGGTTGGTTGCACATGTGCGCTCAGTTTTCAGCAACGTTGGAGCAACTTTTTCAGCAACTGGAACTGTACATGTACGTGCGTGTTCACTACACAATTATAGTAGTAACATGCACCGACACGCACGGATCAGTTAAACGATTTGCAGCCACACATGTTTCGAGCACCTTTTTTCAGTGTCGGCAGAAGAGTTGGCAATTCATTAATCAGGAGAAGATGCTACAGTAACCATTTTCAAGTGGCAGCAGTAGTCCCGCAGGTATGGTAAGACACCAAGGTATTCGTACACTACTGCATTAAGCAATTCCATTTTCCATGCATGCCTCGAGATGGCATGGCACATGGAGGAATCAAGACCCTCGTCACATGGAGAGGGTGTACAGTGCACACACTGGCTAGATTATCATCTCACCAGCTCTGTCAGTGCAGTTAGTTTAGAGTGGTGCATGTAGTGTATACGGTGAGCATGCATGCATGGAAGGTATACAGAAAAGCAAAACGCATACGCACGTACTTACGTACGTACGCATCCGGCTTGCCTGCTCCCTCCCCATTCTCTTATCTGTGCTCCCACTTCACCCTACGGCTGTCTTTTTTCTTTTTTCCTTTCTAATCTAATCATCTCGATTAAGGGGGTGGGGGAGTCTTATTTTGTTCCAATCAAATCAAGCCACGTATGCGGGAGCACGGATGGACACACGCGTGAGGAGCAAGCAAGTCTCGTCCCGTACGTATAGATACTTACCCATGAAGTCGGTGGGTATGAGCCCGTTGGAGAAGCGGCCGGTGGGCTCGTGGTTGGCGAAGTCCTTGCCGTAGGGCGCGTGGTTCGCCTTCACCGCCGTGTGGAGGCCGTTGTTGTTGCCGGGGTCCATGATGGAGTCGCCGAACACGATCACCGCCGTCACCAGCGGCCCCTTCTTCTCCTGCTGCTGGGTAGTCTTGCTCTCGCACACAGCCGGCGGCGCCATCGCCAGGGCCACCACCACCACAGCCGCGACGAGGGCCGTCCTGCAGGTCCTCCTCATCGCCATCGATGTATGCATGCTTCGGTTGTGGTGCGTACGTGGTTTGCTTGTAGCTGCAGCTTCCTAGTTAGCTACATCTACTTATATAGGAGTACTGCTAAAGGCTCTGTATGGAGCCATAGTGAAGGCACAGTTGATGCCAGTTCCATCTCATTAACTCTCATGCACGTTCGATGATATTATAGAGTATCATTGTATGCTGTCATAAGGGCAACTCCAACGCTATTCACCAAATCGCCCAAAATGTTCGGACAGAAACCGTGTCTGACATTTTTTGCCATCCAACATCGTTCATCAAATTTGTTCGGTCCGGTCCGAATGTTCGAAGTCCCACAACCTGAAACCAAAAGTAGGGGAGGTTTGAGGACATCCGGACCTTCACCATGTCGGACTCCGACATGACCGGCACATCCAAAATACTCGATCTTGAGCACTCCCCCCCCCCCCCTTCCGTCCCTCTCCCCTATGCTCCGTATCTGCTCCGTCGGCGACCATTGCCGCCACTGTACCACCGCGCCCGCCGCCCAGGTCTTGCCAACCTCCGCTGCTCCACCCAGGCGCCTTCCATCCTTCGATTATGCAGTTGTTTCACGGGTATGGCTACAACTCATGTATCCTTCACTATCCGCTGATGCCGTTCACGGCAGACATTACACTCATCAAATGTTCGGTCAAATGTCATTGCCAATTTTTTTGGTGTTCTCGTTCTTTACTTCAAAGCATACACGATGGATTCCATCGAGGAGTACTTCTACATCGAGTCATGGATTCGTCTTCACCGGATGACGAGAGGAATATGAGGATGAAACAGTGATGATGAGGCCGAGTCTTGCAGACAAGTTGTGTGCGGAGGAGCATGTTCTCAACTACAAGAATGGACATTGAGGGTTGAACCAGAATCAGGCACGAAGGCATCTGATGTTGGGCAATGACTACTTTTCCCCCGATGCACTATTCGATCCCTATTTTTACCGTCATTTTTGGATGAGGTGGCAAGTGTTTGATCGCCTCTACCATGGTGTCTGGGCTTACGATGATTACTTCACCTTGAAGAAGGATGCCATTGGAACCATTGGATTCTCTGTTTACCATAAGTACACCGCTATAATGAGGATGCTTACCTATGGCACGGTCGCATATTCATGGGACGAGTACCTGTGGATATCTGAAAGCACACGCCTCGAAGGCATGGTCAGATTTGTTACTACATTAGTGAAGATGTTTGGACTGGAGTACTTGAGAGAGCCAACTCCCGCAGACACAACAAAGCTCATGGCAATTGTAGAAGCAAGAGGGCTTCTAGGTATGATCGGATCCTTGGATTTCATGCATTGGAAATGGAAGAGTTGCCCATATGCTCAACAAGGCCAATACCATGGGTTCATGGCCCTTGCAAGAAGCCACCATCATTCTTGAAGCAGTTGCATCACATGACCTATGGAATTGACATTCTTTCATTGGCATGCCTAGGTATCACAAATGACAAACGTGTTGCAACGGTCTCGTGCAAGTTTGTGTGCAGGTGAAGCTCCTGAGTGCAATTATACCATCGATGGTTATGAGAATAACACGAGGTACTATCTTTGTGATGGTATATATCCTTCATGGGCGACTTTCATCAAGACCGTTGCTGAACCAAGGGCTAACAAAAGATGTCACATTTCCCAAAAACAAGAATCTGCCATAAAGGATGTCGAGAGGGCATTTCAAGCGCTCCAAGCCTGCTTTGCAATTGTTATGGGATCCAGAGACATTGTGGGAGGTGATGATAGCTTGTGTAATAATGTACAGCCAACATGATCGTGGAGGGCGGGGGTGATGGTTTTAAACCGTGGGTGATCGTATCCAGCTTCTTGAGCAGAGTCTGGTGACATCAAGGAACTAATGAGCAGCTACAGAATGATCTTGTTTGGGTGTTTCATATCCGGCTAAGACGAATTCAGACTTAAACTGTTTTATTTCAAAACTTTATGTTTGGATTGTAATATTTTTATTTGAATGATTTTTGCATTAAAGTATTTATCTATCCGTTGCTTAAGAATTGTGCTATTTGTTTTGATTATTTGAGTAGTCCGCGTATAAAAAAAACAACTAGGAGCGGACAATTGATGACTCCGGTTAGATCGTCTCGGCCCCTATTCATGTCCGCGGTTGTTTTCATGAACCACGTTGGGGTTGTCGTAACGGCCAGCACATGGATATCAGTTTCAGCGAAGTTCATGCACGTTCAAGGATAGAAGCAGATGCGGGTGTTGCGAGTGCGATTTCTTTCATAGGAATCGTGTACGCTGTTGAAGAGCTAGCCCATGCTTTCGTGCAGACTACCACGCAAATGAACGCATGCGTGGTACGTACTCAACCGCTAGCTCCAGCCGAGAGTCAGAGATAGAGGCGTTCGTACGATACGACGTTCAACCGCTGGCTGCCGCGCGCATGCATGCATGTGCTTCCACTTTGCTGGAAAATATATCAGAGCTGCTATACGTAGGACATTTTCATGTCGGAAACACATACGATGTACGGTTGCATGTCCTTTCGTTCAATCAATCAGCTCCATCGAAAAAAGAAAACCAATGCAGCATGTTGTCTAGTGAAGACATGTCAGATCGTATGTACAAAGATCGTGTGCAAAGCAATTTCAAAAATATATAACACAAGAAAGTTCGCATGCGCCGAAATGTAGCCACGAATCCCACGTCAGGACCGGACGAATTGGAAAATACGTACGTAATATCGTACGCACATGCTTCCCCAGCCGAGAACTCAAGGCCACATCCCAGCAACTACTTTTGTGGGCATTAACTAATGACCATTTCTTGCGTGATCCTTTACGTCATAAATTATTGCGACGACCGAATCAACACCTTGTCGACTGATAGTGATACCGCGTGTCGGTTTTTAATTGAATTTTACGTCCTTCAATCAATACCTCAAAATCCCTGCAAATGTTCATAGATGAAAGGAAGAAGCTGTAAAATCCAACGAGTGTGTTTGCTTCGACATGCAATTATTCTAGTTTCACTGAAGTTAACTAAGTGGTTGTTTGGATATGAAGTATTAGACGTGAGATCTTGGAAAACTGGTTTTTAGAGGATTTTTAGGAAAACCTGTTTTTGTTAGTTTTTTCTGTTAAGATCTGGCTATACAATACCTCGTTTGGATGGAAAAAGATAGGATAACATGTTTAGGCCTCCCGCTCCTCCCACAGGCATGACTCTCTCTGCTGATCGCCTCCTGCATGCTTCCAGCGTCCCTTTCTCTGCATGCTGCTTGCTGCATGCTGCTTGACGAGGACGAGATTGTAGTATGCATACACCAGTACACTGGACATAGTTGGAGCACAACAATGGCTTCCATGTTGACGCTGCCCACAAGAACGAGCACGGGAGCATAGGCCATCATGGTGCTGACCTGCTGGAAACCCTGCGAGGGTTGGACACGATGCCACGCAGCAGGCGGAAGCAGCAGTGGTAGCGACACCGGTGCACGGCAGGGTGGAGGCGTGGCCCAGCTGGGCACGGTGATGCCGAGCATGGGCATGGCGAACCAACTCTTGCAGTAGTTCGTTGTTGTCCACCGTCGCCTTGTCGATGCCAACAAGCTCAATGTTACCATTGTCATGGTGCCGGCGTTGGAACCGCGCCGCCGGTGCGACCATTAGCATGTACGACGGTGCCGGCGTTGGACCACGCCGCCGGCGTGGCCACTAGCATGTACTATGAAGATGACGTGTGGAACTCGCCGATGTTGGTCCATCGATCCCGAATAGGCCGTACGTGGATGATACGACTCGAGTATACAGAGAACTCGTTTTTAGAAAAACGACTATGACTTGTTTTTCTAAAAGCTCGTTTTTTGGGCTTGTAGAAAACTGGGTAGTACTTATCCATGATTTAGTTAGATGATCCAAACGTGGTTTTAGGCTGTTATAACTGAAATCATGTTTATGCAAACCTGATTCTCTACAATCCCGCTATCCAAACAACCCCTAAGGTTGTACCCACAAAACGCAAAATTTAGAGCAGTGATCGTGGCCTCTAGCTAGTTGGACCAGCTCCAGCAGCTTGGAAGAAACACACGTGCATGCGAATTAAGATGCCTTTGAGCCTGAGCGGCCGTGTCTCTGAAGGGAAAGCGCCCCTGTTCTCAGATCCGACAGCGAGGGAGATGACAGTGTCACTGTCACTGTCACACCACACTATTGCTCTAGCTAGCTAGCACATTAATTAAACCGATAGCTAGGATGGCCTCCTACGCACGCAAGAGACAAATTAATCAAGGACCCCTGTTTACGATTAGCTTTGCGATGCGCGCTGCGTATATATAGATCGAGATTACCTACAGGAGTCTTCATCATTTGGGCATATGCCATGGAACAAACGTACTGTAATTTGCAGTGATCTGACCACAGAGGTATAGAATTTTTATACTGTTAACTTTCGTTGTTGGGTCCCAAAGATTCAGCTATATATATAAAGGCATCCAACTTGGGTTTGATCACGACATGCAACCGCGACGTATTAATACAACTCCATGTGCATCAACAGTTTCGTCGTTGGATCAACTTGAAAATAATATTTCCAGCTGCTCTCACTGGTCTTGTCTTATGATCTGCCTATCGCTTCGGGCCCAAAACTGGTGGCGCCAAGGGTTTCTTTATCAATTAACGCCACCTAGTCAGTCACTGGCTTGAGAGTGCCATGCATTGACGGGTTCAGCCCATAAAACCCTAGCGCTCACCGAGACTCATACTCATCACATTAAAACAAGAGAACTCAAGAGTGTACAAGAACAACCTCATCAACAAAATAAAAATTACAGATGAGCCCAATGAGTATTTGTCTGCGCCCCTGACCTGCTCCTGCCGGTGGCGCGTCATGAGCTTTGCTCGATGCTGCACCAGTCATGCATCACTAGAGTAAGGGGGCGTTGTAACTATACCGAGAAATGACCGGACGTAGCCAAGAGATGCTGGCAACAATGATCCCAACCAGTGGCGAATCTATAAAGAAAATGGAAGGGGGGCTGGGCTACTTGTTTCGTGTGAACATGTGTTGAGCTAGACTGACAAGTGGATGGGCTTGGCATTGAGACTAGTAGTAGAAAACAATTTTGCAGCGCTGGAGTGGAGGTTTGAGCCTATTAAAGCCCCCCTGATAGATTCGCCACTTTCTCAACCAAGTATGCATCGTTGACCTGGAGAAGAAGTCGAACGTTGGACATGGAGTGACAACCCCAAGTCGGCATCGAAGTTCCAACTCCCTCATCGCCTCCCGCCTCTCGCCAAGTTTCCCTGCTGCTCGTAGCTATAAAGTTCCTCTTCCCTTCTAGTCACCCACAACCTCCACCATCACCGTCAACGGACTTATTCTTCTCAAAGGAGGGTAACCACTGGTGAAAACTATACCAACTATTTGGGGAGACACATAAGGACCTCCGCCAAGATTCTGTATGTGCCCCCAAATGGTTAGCAAAAATTTTACCGTTGGGGGGAGTGAAATTGATCTCGCCGTCGCCCTTCGAATTGAGTCACCCTCGCTGCCAAAATTGACGCCATTGTTCAAAATTAAGATAAGAATTACAGGGGACATCCGAGTGGATGTCCCTGAATGCTTATCATAATTTCGAGCATCTCCTTGGGAATTGAGTTGCCACCGGAATCGATACACCGAAGTCGCCGTCGCAATTGTCCTCGTCATCCCGCTCGTGGTCATCCAAGCCTTCAGCATCGTTCCTGGGTTTAACTGAATGTTGTTGTTTTAACCGAATATGTACTAGATATTGGGGAAAAAAAGGATGTCCCACTATATGGAGACAACCATTATGACATCTTTGAGTTTGTGTGTCACCTCGGAAGTGTTGGGAAACGTAGCATGCAATTTAAAAAAAATTCTTACGCTCACGCAAGATCTATCTAGGAGATGCATAGCAACAAGAGGAGAAGAGTGTGTCCACGTACCCTCGTAGACCGAAAGCGGAAGCGTTTTGACAACGCGGTTGATGTAGTCGAACTTCTTCTCGTTCCGACCGATCAAGCACCGAACGTTCGTCACCTCCGAGTTTTGCACACGTTCAGCTCGATGACGTCCCTCGAACTCTTGATCCAACAAAGTGTCGAGGAGAGTTCCGTCAGCATGACGGCGTGGTGACGGTGATGGTGAAGTGATCCGCGCAGGGCTTCGCCTAAGCACTATGTGAATATGACCGAAGGCGTAAACTGTGGAGGGGGGGCGCCGCACACGGCTAACAATTGTTGGTGTGTGTTCTAGGCGCCCCCTCCCCATGTATATATAGGTGGGAGGGGGAGGGGAGCAGCCTTGGGGTGCCCCAAGTAGGAGGAATCCTACTTGGGGGCCTCCTCCAATTCGGCCTCCCCTTTCCTTATCTCCGGAGGCGGGAAGGAAAGAGGGGAGAGGGGAAGGGGGAATCCTATTCCCTCTATTTCCGTTCCTCCTCCCCTTTTCCTTTCTTCACTTAGATCGGCCCATATGGGGGCGCAACAGCCCACTAGGGGCTGGTCTGTCACGCCCTTGGCCCAATAAAGCCCATATCTTTGTCGAGGGGGGGGGGGGGGTGCCCGAAACCCCTTCCGTGACTCGGTACCCCCGGAACACTTCCGGTGTCCGAATACTGTCGTCCTA
Organism: Aegilops tauschii subsp. strangulata; assembly: GCF_002575655.3. Lineage (NCBI taxonomy): Eukaryota > Viridiplantae > Streptophyta > Magnoliopsida > Poales > Poaceae > Aegilops > Aegilops tauschii. The sequence continues at coordinate 579,800,716 of NC_053036.3, forward strand.
TATATGAATCTTTACCTCTCGACCATTTCGAGACTCCTCGTTATGTCCGTGATCTCATCCGGGACTCCGAACAACATTCGGTCACCAAATCACATAACTCATATAATACAAAATCGTCATCGAACGTTAAGTGTGCGGACCCTACGGGTTCGAGAACTATGTAGACATGACCGAGACACCTCTCCGATCAATAACCAACAACGGAACCTGGATGCTCATATTGGTTCCCACATATTCTACGAAGATCTTTATCGGTCGTACCGTAATGACAACATACATTATTCCCTTTGTCATCGGTATGTTACTTGCCTGAGATTCGATCGTCAGTATCTCCATACCTAGTTCAATCTCGTTACCGGCAAGTCTCTTTACTCGTTCCGTAATGCATCATCCCGCAACTAACTCAATAGTCACATTGCTTGCAAGGCTTATTATGATGTGCATTACCGAGAGGGCCCAGAGATACCTCTCCGATACTCGGAGTGACAAATCCTAATCTCGATCTATGCCAACCCAACAAACACCTTCGGAGATACCTGTAGAGCATCTTTATAATCACCTTCGGAGATACCTTCGGAGTGACATTTGATATCACACAAGGTATTCCTCCGGTATCCGAGAGTTGCATAATCTCATAGTTAAAGGAATATGTATAAGTCATTAAGAAAGCAATAGCAATAAAAATTAACGATCATTATGCTAAGCTAACGGATGGGTCTTGTCCATCAAATCATTCTCCTAATGATGTGATCCCATTCACCAAATGACAACACATGGCTATGGTTAGGAAACTTAACCATCTTTGGTTAACGAGCTAGTCTAGTAGAGGCTTACTAGGGACACTGTGTTTTGTTTATGTATCCACACATGTATCAAGTTTCCGGTTAATAAAATTCTAGCATGAATAATAAACATTTATCATGATATAAGAAAATATAAAATAACAACTTTATTATTGCCTCTAGGGCATATTTCCTTCAGTCTACCACTTGCACTAGAGTCAATAATCTAGTTCACGTCGCCATGTGATTTAACACCAATAGTTCACATATTTATGTGATTAACACCCATAGTTTACATCGCCATGGGACCAACACCCAAAGGGTTTACTAGAGTCAATAATCTAGTTCACAGCGCCATGTGATTAACACCCAAAGAGTACTAAGGTGTGATCATGTTTTGCTTGTGAGAGAGGTTTAGTCAACGGGTCTGCCACATTCAGATCCGTATGTATTTTGCAAATTTCTATGTCTACAATGCTCTGCATGGAGCTACTCTAGCTCATTGCTCCCACTTTCAATATGTATCCAGATTGAGAGTCAGAGTCATCCGGATCAGTGTCAAAGCTTGCATCGACATAACCCTTTACGATGAACTCTTTGCCACTTTCATAACTGAGAAACATTTCCTTAGTCCTCTTTAGGTACCTAAGGATAATTTTGACCGCTGTCCGGTGATATACTCCTGGATCATTATTGTATCCCCTTGCCAAACTCATGGCAAGGTACACAATAGGTCTGGTATACAACATGGCATACTTTATAGAACCTATGGCTGAGGCATAGGGAATGACTTTCATTCTCTTTCTATTTTCTGTCGTGGTCGGGTTTTGAGTCTTACTCAACTTCATACCTTACAACTCAAGCAAGAACTCCTTCTTTGACTGATCCATTTTGAACTCCTTCAAAATCTTATCAAGGTATGTACTCATCGAAAGTCTTATCAAGCGCCTTGATCTATCTGTATAGATCTTGATGCCCAATATGTAAGCAGCTTCACCGATGTCTTTCTTTAAAAAACTCCTTTCAAACACTCCTTTATGCTTTCCAGAAAATTCTACATCATTTCCAATCAACAATATGTCATTCACATGTACTTATCAGAAATGCTATAGTGCTCCCACTCACTTTCTTGTAAATACAGGCTTCACCGCAAGTCTGTATAAAACTATATGCTTTGATCAATTCATCAAAGCGTATATTCCAACTCCGAGATGCTTGCACCAGTCCATAAATGGATCGCTGGAGCTTGCACACTTTGTTAACACCTTTAGGATCGACAAAACCTTCTGGTTGCATCATATACAACTCTTCTTTAAGAAATCCATTAAGGAATGCAGTTTTGACATCCATTTGTCAGATTTCATAAAATGCGGCAATTGCTAACATGATTCAGACAGACTTAAGCATCGCTACGAGTGAGAAAATCTCATTGTAGTCAACACCTTTGAACTTGTCGAAAACCTTTTGCGACAATTCGAGCTTTGAAGATAGTAACACTACCATCAGCGTCGTCTTCCTCTTCAAGATCCATTTATTCTCAATGGCTTGCCGATCATCGAGCAAATCCACCAAAGTCCACACTTTGTTCTTATATATGGATCCTATCTCCGATTTCATGGCCTCAAGCCATTTATCGGAATCTGGGCTCATCATCGCTTCCTCATAGTTCGTAGGTTCGTCATGGTCTATTACATGACTTCCAGGACAGTATTACTGTATCACTCTGGTGCGGAACGTGCTCTGGTTGACCTACGAGGTTTGGTAGTAACTTGATCTGAAGTTTCATGATCATCATCATTAGCTTCCTCTCTAGTTGGTGTAGGCATCACGGGAACAGATTTCACTGATGTGCCACTTTTCAATTTGAGAGAAGGTACAATTACCTCATCAAGTTCTAGTTTCCTCCCACTCACTTCTTTCAAGAGAAACTCCTTCTCTAGAAAGGATCCATTCTTAGCAACAAAGATCTTGCCTTTGGATCTGTGATAGAAGGTGTACCCAATAGTTTCTTTTGGGTATCCTATGAAGACGCACTTCTCCTATTTGGGTTCGAGCTTATCAGGTTGAAGCTTTTTCACATAAGTATCGCAAGTTCGCAACCCCAAACTTTAAGAAACGACATCTTAGGTTTCTTGCCAAACCACAGTTCATACGGTGTCGTCTCAACGGATTTAGATGGTGACCCATTTAAACTGAATGCAGTTGTCTCTAATGCATAACCCCAAAATGATAGTGGTAAATCAATAAGAAACATCATAGATCGCACCATATCTAATAAAGTACGCTGTGGTGTTCTAGGTGGCGTGAGTTGTGAAACTATTCCACATTGTTTTAAATGAAGGCCAAACTCGTAACTCAAATATTCGCCTCCGCGATCAGATCGTAGAAACTTTTATTTTCTTGTTATGATGATTCTCCACTTCACTTTGAAATCTTTGAACTTTTCAAATGTTTGAGACTTGTGTTTCATTAAGTAGATATACCCATATCTGCTCAAATCATCTATGAAGGTCTGAAAATAACGATACCTGCCGCGAGCCTCAACACTCATCGGACTTCATACATCGGTATGTATTATTTCCAATAAGTCAGTGGCTCGCTCCATTGTTTCGGAGAACGGAATCTTAGTCATCTTGCCCATGAGGCATGGTTCGCAAGCATCAAATGATTCATAATCAAGTGATTCCAAAAGTCCATCTGTATGGAGTTTCTTCATGCGCTTTACACCAATATGACCTAAACGGCGGTGCCACAAATATGTTACACTATCATTATCAACTTTGCACCTTTTGGCATCAATATTATGAATGTGTGTATCACTACGATCAAGATTCAATAAACCATTTACATTGGGTGTATGACCATAGAAGGTTTTATTCATGTAAACAGAACAACAATTATTCTCTGACTTAAATGAATAACTGTATTGCAATAAACATGAACCAATCATATTCATGCTCAATGCAAACACCAAATAACATTTATTTAGGTTCAATACTAATCCCGAAGGTAGAGGGAGTGTGTGAAGGAAATATGCCCTAGAGGCAATAATAAAGTTATTATTTATTTCCTTATTTCATGATAAATATTTATTATTCATGCTAGAATTGTATTAACCGGAAAATTAGTACATGTGTGAATACATAGACAAACAGAGTGTCCCTAGTATGCCTCTACTTGACTAGCTCGTTAATCAAAGATGGTTAAGTTTCCTAGCCATAGACATGTGTTGTCATTTGATGAACGGGATCACATCATTAGAGAATGGTGTGATGGACAAGACCCATCCGTTAGCTTAGCATTATGATCGTTTCAGTTTCATTGCTAATGCTTTCTTCATGACTTATACATCGATATATTGTAAGGCTATGTTTGGACACCGGAAAGGTTTCGGATGAGTTTGGGCCTTTTCCGGAGTACCGGGAGGTTACCAGAACCCCCCCGGGGAGTTAATGGGCCTACATGGGCTTTAGTGGAAGAGAGGAGAGGCGGCCAAGAGGTGGGGCGCCCCTCCCAAGCCCAATCCGAATTGGGAAGGGGGCCGGCCCCCCTTCCCTTCCTTCCCCCCTCCTAGTTGGACTAGGAAAGGGGGGAACCTACTCCTAGTAGGAGTAGGATTCCCCCCTTGGGGCGAGCCATAGAGAGGGCCGGCCCTCCCCTCCTCCACTCCTTTATATATGGGAAGGGGGCACCCCATAGACACACAAGTTGACAGTTGTCTTAGCCGTGTGTGGTGCCCCCCTCCACATATTTCCACCTCGGTCATATCGTTGCAGTGCTTAGGCGAAGCCCTGCGCCGGTAACTTCATCATCACCATCACCACGCCGTCGTGCTGACGAAACTCTCCCTCGGCCTCAGCTGGATCAAGAGTACGAGGGACGTCACCGAACTGAACGTGTGCAGATCACGGAGGTGCCATGCGTTCGGTACTTGATCGGTTGGATCGCGAAGACATTTGACTACATCAACCGCGTTACTTAACGCTTCCACTTTCGGTCTACGAGGGTACATGGACACACTCTTCCCGCTCGTTGCTATGCATCTCCTAGATAGATCTTGCATGATCGTAGGGAATTTTTTGAAATACTGCGTTCCCCAATAGTGGCATCCGGGCCAGGTCTATGCGTAGATGTTATATGCACGAGTAGAACAGAAAGAGTGGTGGGCGATAATAGTCATACTGCTTACCAGCATGTCATACTTTGATTCGGCGGTATTGTTGGATGAAGCGGCTCCGACCAACATTACGCGTACGCTTACGCAAGGCTGGTTCTACCGATGTGCTTCACACACAGGTGGCTAGTGGGTGTCTATTTCTCCAACTTTAGTTGAATCGAGTGTGACCACGCCCGGTCCTTGTTCAAGGTTAAAACAACACACTTGATGAAAAATCGTTGTGGTTTTGATGCGTAGGTAAGAACGGTTCTTGCTAAGCCCGTAGCAGCCACGTAAAACGTGCAACAACAAAGTAGAGGACGTCTAACTTGTTTTTGCAGGGCTTGCTGTGATATGATATGGTCAAGACATGATGATATATAATTTGTTGTATGAGATGATCATATTTTGTAACAGTTATCGGCAACTGGCAGGAGCCATATGGTTGTCGCTTTATTGTATGAAATGCAATCGCCATGTAATTGCTTTACTTTATCACTAAGCGGTAGCGATAGTCGTAGAAGCAATAGTTGGCGACACGACAATGATGCTTCGATGGAGATCAAGGTGTCAAGCCGGCGACGATGGTGATCATGACTGTGCTTTGGAGATGGAGATCAAAGGCACAAGATGATGATGGCCATATCATATCACTTATATTGATTGCATGTGATGTTTATCCTTTATGCATCTTATTTTGCTTAGTACGACGGTAGCATTATAAGATGATCTCTCACTAAATTTCAAGGTACAAGTGTTCTCCCTGAGTATGCACCGTTGCGACAGTTCGTCGTGCCGAGACACCACGTGATGATCGTGTGTGATAAGCTCTACGTTCACATACAATGGGTGCAAGCCAGTTTTGCACACGCGGAATACTCGGGTTAAACTTGACGAGCCTAGCATATGCAGATATGGCCTCGGAACACTGAGACCGAAAGGTCAAGCATGAATCATATAGTAGATATGATCAACATAGTGATGTTCACCATTGAAAACTACTCCATCTCACGTGATGATCTGACATGGTTTAGTTGATATGGATCACGTGATCACCTAGATGATTAGAGGGATGTCTATCTAAGTGGGAGTTCTTAAGTAATATGATTAATTGAACTTTAATTTATCATAAACTTAGCTGATAGTATTTGCATAACTACGTTGTAGATCAATAGCTCACGGTGTAGCTCCCCGTTTATTTTTGATATGTTCCTAGAGAAAAACTATGTTGAAATGATGATAGTAGCAATGATGCAGACTAGGTCCGTGATCTGAGGATTATCCTCATTGCTGCACAGAAGTATTATGTCCTTGATGCACCGCTAGGTGACGGACCTATTGCAGGAGCAAATGCAGACTTTACGAACGTTTGACAAAGCTTGGTATGATGACTACTTGATAGTTTAGTGCACCATGCTTTACGGCTTAGAACCGGGACTTCAAAAACGTTTTGAATGCCACGGAGCATATAAGATGTTCCAAGAGTTGAAATTGGTATTTCATACTCATGCCCGTGTCGGGAGATATGAGACCTCTAACAGTACTTTGCCTACAAGATGGAGGAGAATAGCTCAACCAGTGAGCATGTGCTCAGATTGTCTGGGTACTACAATTGCTTGAATCAAGTGGGAGTTAATCTTCCAGATAAGATAGTAATTGACAAAGTTCTCTAGTCACTATCACCAAGTTACTAGAACTTCGTGATGAACTATAATATGCAAGGGATGATGAAAGTAATTCCCGAGCTCTTCGCGATGCTGAAATCGGCGAAGGTAGAAATCAAGAAATAGCATCAAGTGTTGATGGTTAACAAGACCACTAGTTTCAAGTAAAGGACAAAGGGATAGAAAGGGAACTTCAAGAAGAATGACAAGCAAGTTGTCACTCCCGTGAGGAAACCCAAAGCTAGACTCAAGCCTAAAACTGAGTGCTTCTACTTCAAAGGAAATGGTCACTGGAAGTGGAACTGCCTTAGATACTTGGCAGATAAGAAGGATGGAAAAGTGAACAAAGGTATATTTGATATACATGTTATTGATGTGTACTTTACTAGTGTTTATAGCAACCCCTCGGTATTTGATACTGGTTCAGTTGCTAAGAGTAGTAACTCGAAACGGGAGTTGCAAAATAAACAGAGACTAGTTATGGGCAAGGTGATGATGTGTGTTGGAAGTGATTCCAAGGTTGATACGATCACCATCACACACTCCCTTTACCTTCGGGATTGGTGTTGGACCTAAATAAATGTTATTTGGTGTTTGCATTGAGCATGAAGATGATTGGATCATGTTTATTGCAATATGGTTATTCATTTAAGTCAAAGAATAATTGTTGTTCTATTTACATGAATAAAACCTTCTATGGTCATACACTCAATATAAATGGTTTATTAAATCTGGATCGAAGTGATATACATATTCATAATATTGATGCCAAAAGATGCAAAGTTAATAATGATAGTACGACTTATTTGTGGCACTGCCGTTTAGGTCATATTGGTGTAAAGCGCATGAAGAAACTCCATACTGACGGGCTTTTGGAATCACTTGATTATGAATCACTTGATGCTTGCGAACCATGCCTCATGGGCAAGATGACTAAGACTCCGTTCTCCGGACAATGGAGCGAGCAACTGGCTTATTGGAAATAATACATATTGGTGTATGCGATCCGATGAGTGTTGAGGCTCGCGGCGGGTATCATTATTTTCTGACCTTCACAGATGATTTGAGCAGATATGGGTATATCTACTTGATGAAACATAAGTCTAAAACATTTGAAAAGTTCAAAAAAATTCAGAGTGAAGTGGAAAATCATCGTAACAAGAAAATAAAGTTTGTACGATCTGATCGCGGAGACGAATATTTGAGTTACGGGTTTGGTCTTCATTTGAAACAATGCAAAATAGTTTCGCAACTCACGCCACCCGGAACACCACAGCGTAATGATGTGTCCGAACGTCGTAACCGCACTTTATTAGATATGGTGCGATCTATGATGTCTCTTACTGATTTACCGCTATCATTTTGGGGTTATGCTTTAGAGACGGCTGCATTCACGTTAAATAGGGCACCATCTAAATCCGTTGAGACGACACCTTATGAACTGTGGTTTGGCAAGAAACCCAAGTTGTCGTTTCTTAAAGTTTGGGGCTGCGATGCTTATGTGAAAAAGCTTCAACCTGATAAGCTCGAACCCAAATCGAAGAAATATGTCTTTATAGGATACCCAAAAGAGACTGTTGAGTACACCTTCTGTCACAGATCCGAAGGCAAGATATTTGTTGCTTAGGATGGATCCTTTCTAGAGAAGGAGTTTCTCTCAAAAGAAGTGAGTGGGAGGAAAGTAGAATATGATGAGGCAACTGTACCTGCTCCCTTATTGGAAAGTAGTTCATCACTGAAAGTCTGAAATCAGTTCCTGTGATTCCAACACCAATTAGCGAGGAAGCTAATGATGATGATCATGTAGCTTCAGATCAAGTAACTACCGAACCTCATAGGTCAAGCAGAGTAAGATCCGCACCAGAGTGGTACGGTAATCCTGTTCTAGAAGTCATGTTACTTGACCATGATGAACCTACGAACTATGAGAAAGCGATGATGAGCCCAGATTCCGCAAAATGGCTTGAGGCCATGAAATCTGAGATAGGATCCATGTATGAGAACAAAGGCTGTTGACTTGCCCGATGATCGGCAAGCCATAGAGAATAGAATGGATCTTCAAGAGGAAGACATGCGCTGATAGTAGTGTTACTATCTACAAAGCTTGAATTTTCGCAAAAAGGTTTTCGACAAGTTCAAGGTGTTGACTACGATGAGAGTTTCTCACTCGTAGCGATGCTTAAGTCTGTCTGAATCATGTTAGCAATTGCCGCATTTTATGATTATGAAATTTGGCAAATGAATATCAAAACTACATTCCTTAATGGATTTCTTAAAGAAGAGCTGTATATGATGCAACAAGAAGGTTTTGTCAATCCTAAAGGTGCTGACAAAGTGTGCAAGCTCCAGCGATCCATCTATGGACTGGTGCAAGCATCTCGGAGTTGGAATATACGCTTTGATAAGGTGATCAAAGCATATGGTTTTATACGGACTTGCGGTGAAGCATGTATTTACAAGAAAGTGAGTGGGAGCACTACAGCCTTTCTGATAAGTATATGTGAATGACATATTGTCGATCGGAAATGATGTAAATTTTTTTGGAAAGCATAAAGGAGTGTTTGAAAGGAGTTTTTCTAAGAAAGACCTCGGTGAAGCTGCTTACATATTGAGCATCAAGATCTGTAGAGATAGATCAAGACGCTTGATAAGATTTTCAATGAGTATATACCTTGACAAGATTTCGAATTAGTTCAAGATGGAACAATCAAAGAAGGAGTTCTTGCCTGTGTTGCAAGGTGTGAAGTTGAGTAAAGAGTCAAAACCCGACCAAGACAGAAAATAGAAAGAGAATGAAAAGTCATTCCCTATGCCTCAGTCATAGGTTCTATAAAGTATGCTATGCTGTGTACCAGACCTATTGTGTACCTCACCATGAGTTTGGCAAGAGGGTACAATAGTGATCTAGGAGTAGATCACTCGACAACGGTCGAAATTATCCTTAGTGGAATAAGGATATATTTCTCGGTTATGGAGGTGATAAAGAGTTCGTCGTAAAGAGTTACGTCGATGCAAGCTTTTACACCAATCCGGATGACACTAAGACTCAATCTGGATACATATTGAAAGTGGGAGCAATTGGCTAAAAGTAGCTCCGTGCAGAGCATTGTAGACATAGAAATTTGCAAAATACATACGGATCTGAATTTGGCAGACCCGTTGACTAAACTTCTCTCACAAGCAAAACATGATAACACCTTAGTACTCTTTGGGTGTTAATCACATGGCGATGTGAACTAGATTACTAACTCTAGTAAACCCTTTGAGTGTTGGTCACATGGTGATGTGAACTATGGGTGTTAATCACATGGTGATGTGAACTATCGGTGTTAAATCACATGGCGATGTGAACTAGATTATTAACTCCAGTGCAAGTGGGAGACTGAAGGAAATATGCCCTAGAGGCAATAATAAAGTTATTATTTATTTCCTTATTTCATGATAAATGTTTATTATTCATGCTAGAATTGTATTAACTAGAAACTTAGTACATGTGTGAATACATAGACAAACAGAGTGTCCCTAGTAAGCCTCTACTTGACTAGCTCGTTAATCAAAGATGGTTAAGTTTCCTAGCCATAGACATGTGTTGTCATGTGATGAACGGGATCACATCATTAGAGAATGATGTGATGGACAAGACCCATCTGTTAGCTTAGCATTATGATCGTTTCAGTTTAATTGCTACTGCTTTCTTCATGACTTATACATGTTCCTATGACTATGAGATTATGCAACTCCCGAATACCGGATGAACACTTAGTGTGCTATCAAATGTCACAACGTAACTGGGTGATTATAAAGATGCTCTACAGGTGTCTCTGATGGTGTTTGTTGAGTTGGCATAGATCGAGATTAGGATTTGTCACTCCGATTGTCGGAGAGGTATCTCTGGGCCCTCTCGGTAATGCACATCACTATAAGCCTTGCAAGCAATGTGACTAATGAGTTAGTTGCAGGATGATGCATTACGTAATGAGTAAAGAGACTTGCCGGTAACGAGATTGAACTAGGTATTGAGATACCGACGATCGAATCTCGGGCAAGTAACATACCGATGACAAAGGGAACAACATATGTTGTTATGCGGTTTGACCGATAAAGATCTTCGTAGAATATATGGGAGCCAATATGAACATCCCAGGTTCCGCTATTGGTTATTGACTGGAGATGAGTCTCGGTCATGTCTACATAGTTCTCGAACCCGTAGGGTCCGCACGCTTAACGTTTGATGACGATCGGTATTATGAGTTTATGTGTTTTGATGTACCGAAGGTTGTTCGGAGTCCTAGATGTGGTCATGGACATGATGAGGAGTCTCGAAATGGTCGAGACATAAAGATCGATATAATGGAAGGCTATGTTTGGACACCAGAAAGGTTTCCGATGAGTTCGGGCATTTTCCGGAGTACCGGGAGGTTACCGGAACCCCCCCGGGAGTTAATGGGCCTACATGGGCTTTAGTGGAAGAGAGGAGAGGCGGCCAAGAGGTGGGGCACCCCCCAAGCCCAATACGAATTGGGAAGGGGGCCGACCCCCCTTTCCTTCCTCTCCCCCTTCCCTTCCTTCCCCCTCCTAGTTGGACTAGGAAAGTGGGGAACCTACTCCTAGTAGGAGTAGGATTCCCCCCCTTGGGGTGTGCCATAGAGAGGGCTGGCCCTCCCCTCCTCCACTCCTTTATATACGGGGAGGGGGGCACCCCATAGACACACAAGTTGACAGTTGTCTTAGCCGTGTGCGGTGCCCCCTCCACATATTTCCACCTCGGTCATATCGTCGCAGTGCTTAGGCGAAGCCCTGCACCGATAACTTCATCATCACCGTCACCACGCCGTCGTGCTGACGAAACTCTTCCTCGGCCTCAGCTAGACCAAGAGTACGAGGGACGTCACCAAACTGAACGTGTGCAGATCGCGGAGGTGCCGTGCGTTCGGTTGGATCGCGAAGACGTTCGACTACATCAACCACGTTACTTAACGCTTCCACTTTCGGTATACGAGGGTACGTGGACACACTCTCCCCGCTCATTTCTATGCATCTCCTAGATAGATCTTGCGTGATCGTAGGATTTTTTTTGAAATACTGCATTCCCCAACAGTGTGCGATGGTGATCTTATCAACCTTGGAATCGCTTCCAACACACATCGTCCTCGCCCTTAGCTAGTCTTTGTTCATTTTGTAACTCATGTTTCGAGTTACTAATCTTAGCAACTGAACTAGTATCAAATACCCAGGGGCTACTACGAACACTAGTAAGGTACACAATAATCTGTATATCAAATATACCTTTGTTCACTTTGCCATCCTTCTATTGGCCAAATGTTTGGGGCAATTCCACTTCCAGTGACCATTTCCTTTGCAGTATAAGCACTCAGTTTCAGGCTTGGGTCCGCCTTTGGGCTTCTTCACGGGAGTGGCAACTTGCTTTCCATTATTCTTTGAAGTTCCCTTTTCTTTCCCTTGCCCTTTTACTTGAAACTAGTGATCTTCTCCACCATCAACACTTGATGCTCTTTCTTGATTTCTACCTTCACCGATTTCAGCATCGTGAAGAGCTCGGGAATCGTTTTCGTCATCCCCTTGCATATTTTAGTTCATCACGAAGTTCTAGTAGCTTGGTGATAGTGACTAGAGAACTATGTCAATCACTATCTTATCTGGAAGATTAACTCCCACTTGATTCGAGCGATTGTAGTACCCAGACATTCTGAGTACATGCTCACTGGCTGAGTCATTCTCCTCCATCTTGTAGGCAAAGTACTTGTCAGAGGTCTCATACCTCTCGACATGGGCATGAGTCTGAAATACCAATTTCAACTCTTGGAACATCTCATATGCTCCGTGGTGTTCAAAACGTTTTTGAAGTCCCGGTTCTAAGTCGTAAAGCATGATGCACTACACTATCAAGTAGTCATCATACCGAGCTTGTTAAACGTTCATAACGTCTGCATCAGGTCCTGCAATAGGTCTGTCACCTAGCGGTGCATCAAGGACATTATTCTTCTGTGCAGCAATGAGGATAATCCTCAGATCACGGACCCAGTCCGCATCATTGCTACTGTCATATTTCAACTCATTTTTCTCTAGGAACATATCAAAAATAAATGGGGAGCTATATCGCGAGCTATTGATCTATGATACAATTTACAAATACTATCAGGACTAAGTTCATGATAAATTAAGTTCAATTAATCATATTACTTAAGAACTCCCACTTAGATAGACATCCCTTGAGTCATCTAAATGATCACGTGATCCAAATCAACTAAACCATGTCCGATCATCAGGTGAGATGGAGTAGTCTTCAATGGTGAACATCTCTATGTTGATCATATCTACTATATGATTCACGTTCGACCTTTCGGTCTCCAGTGTTCCGAGGCCATGTCTGTACATGCTAGGCTCGTCAAGTTTAACCCGAGTATTCTGCATGTGCAAAATTGTCTTGCACCCATTGTATGTGAACGTAGAGCCTATCACACCCGGTCATCACGTGGTGTCTCAGCACAACGAACTGTCTCAATGGTGCATACTCAGGGAGAACACTTATACCTTGAAATTTTAGTAAGGGATCATCTTATAATGCTACCGCCGTACTAAGCAAAATAAGATGCATAAAAGATAAACATCACATGCAATCAAAATATGTGACATGATATGACCATCATCATCTTGTGCCTTTGATCTCTACTCGTGCAAATCATCTACGCATAGACCTGGCTCGAATGCCACTGTTGGGAAACGTAGCATGCAATTTCAAAAAAATTCCTACGCTCACGCAAGATCTATCTAGGAGATGCATAGAAACGAGAGGAGAAGAGTGTGTCCACGTACCCTCGTAGACCGAAAGCCGAAGCATTTTGACAACGCGGTTGATGTAGTCAAACTTCTTCTCCTTCCGACCGATCAAGTAGCGAACGTACGGCACCCCCGAGTTCTGCACATGTTCAGCTCGATGACGTCCCTCGAACTCTTGATCCAGCAAAGTGTCGAGGGAGAGTTCCGTCAGCACAACGGCGTGGTGACGGTGATGGTGAAGTGATCCGTGCAGGGCTTCGCCTAAGCACCACGTGAATATGACCGGAGGCGTAAACTGTGGAGGGGGGGGGGGCGCCGCGCACGGCTAACAATTGTTGGTGTGTGTTCTAGGCGCCCCCTCCCCATGTATATATAGGTGGGAGGGGGAGGGGAGCAGCCTTGGGGCGCCCCAAGTAGGAGGAATCCTACTTGGGGCGCCCCAAGTAGGAGGAATCCTACTTGGGGGCCTCCTCCAATTCGGCCTCCCCCTTTCCTTATCTCCGAAGGGGGGAAGGAAAGAGGGGAGAGGGGAAAGGAAAGGGGAATCCTATTCCCTCTATTTCCTTTCCTCCTCCCCTTTTCCTTTCTCCACTTAGATCGGCCCATATGGGGGCGCACCAGCCCACTAGGGGCTGGTCTGTCCCACCCTTGGCCCAATAAGGCCCATATCTTTGCCAGGGGGTGCCCGGAACCCCTTCCGGTGACCCGATACGTACCCGGTACCCCCGGAACACTTCTGGTGTCCGAATACTATCGTCCTATATATGAATCTTTACCTCTAGACCATTTCGAGACTCCTCATCATGTCCGTGATCTCATCCGGGACTCCCAACAATATCCAGTCACCAAATCACATAACTCATATAATACAAAATCGTCATCGAACATTAAGCGTGCGGACCCTATGGGTTCGAGAACTATGTAGACATGACCGGGACACCTCTCCAGTCAATAACCAACAGCGGAACCTGGATGCTCATATTGGTTCCCACATATTCTATGAAGATCTTTATCGGTCGTATCATAATGACAGCATACGTTATTGTTGGGGAACGTAGTAATTTCAAAAAAATTCCTACGCACACGCAAGATCATGGTGATACATAGCAACGAGAGGGGAGAGCATTGTCCACGTAGCCTCGTAGACCGTAAGCGGAAGCGTTATGACAACACGGTTGATGTAGTCGTACGTCTTCACGATCGACCAATCCTAGCACCGAAGGTACGGCACCTCCGCGATCTGCACACGTTCGGCTCGGTGACGTCCCACGAACCCACGATCCAGTAGAGTGTCGGGGAAGAGCTTCGTCAGCACGACGGCGTGATGATGAAGCTACCGGCGCAGGGCTTCGCCTAAGCACTACGACGATATGACCGAGGTGGATTATGGTGGAGGGGGGCACCGCACACGGCTAAAAGATCGATGATCAACTTCTGTGTCTATGGGGTGCCCCCTGGCCACGTATATAAAGGATGGAGGGAGGAGGAGGCCGGCCCTCATAGTGCGCGCCCAAAGTGTGGAGTCCTACTAGGACTCCCTAGTCCTAGTAGGATTCCACCTCCCACATGGAATATGAAAAAGGGAAGGGAGAAGGAGAAGGAAGGAAGGGGGCGCCCCCTTTCCCTAGTCCATTTCAGACCAGTCCATGGGGAAGGGGCGCGGGCACCCTTGAGGCCTTTCTCTCCTTTCCCGTATGGCCCATTAAGGCCCAATACGAATTCCCGTAACTCTCCGGTACTCCGAAAAATACCCGAATCACTCGGAACCTTTCTGATGTCCCAGACACCTGTAGAGCATCTTTATAATCACCCAGTTACGTTGTGACGTTTGATAGCACACAAGCTGTTCCTCCGGTATTCGGGAGTTGCATAATCTCATAGTTTGAGGAACATGTATAAGTCATGAAGAAAGCAGCAGCAATGAAACTGTCCCGATCATAATGCTAAGCTAACGAATGGGTCTTGTCCATCACATCATTCTCCTAATGATGTGATCCCGTTCATCAAATGACAATACATGTCTATGGTTAGGAAACATAACCATCTTTGATAAACGAACTAGTCAAGTAGAGGCATACTAGGGACACTTTATTTTGTCTATGTATTCACACATGTACTAAGTTTCCGGTTAATACAATTCTAGCATGAATAATAAACATTTATCATGAAATAAGGAAATAAATAATAACTTTATTATTGCCTCTAGGGCATATTTCCTTCAGTTATTCCCTTTTTCATCGGTATGTTACTTGCCCGAGATTCGATCGTCGGTATCTCCATACCTATTTCAATCTCATTATCGGCAAGTCTCTTTACTCGTTCCGTAATGCATCATCCTGCAACTAACTCATTAGTCATATTGATTGCAAGGCTTATTATGATGTGCATTACCGAGAGGGCCCAGAGATACCTCTCCGATACTCGGAGTGACAAATCCTAATCTCGATCTATGCCAACCCAACAAACACCTTCGGAGATACCTGTAGAGCATCTTTATAATCACCCAGTTACGTTGTGACGTTTGATAGCACACAAGGTATTCCTCCGGTATCCGAGAGTTGCATAATCTCATAGTCAAAGGAATATGTATAAGTCATGAAGAAAGCAATAGCAATAAAACTTAACGATCATTATGCTAAGCTAACGGATGAGTCTTGTCCATTGCATCATTCTCCTAACGTGTGATCCCGTTCATCAAATGACAACACATGGCTATGGTTAGGAAACTGAACCATCTTTGATTAACGAGCTAGTCTAGTAGAAGCTTACTAGGGACACGGTGTTTTGTATATGTATCCACACATGTATCAAGTTTCCGGTTAATACAATTCTAGCATGAATAATAAACATTTATCATGATATAAGAAAATATAAAATAACAACTTTATTATTGCCTCTAGGGCATATTTCCTTCAGGAAGCCTCTATATCTATATGAAGCACGCTCCATATGCATTATGATCATCAACGATATGACAAATCTGTTAAAGTTGCTCTAACATGGTCGAGACCAAGACAACTCTTGATCCCTACAAAACTCATCTTGGTACTCATGATATCTAGAAACAACTTGGGAGTTAAAAGAAAACTATAATTTACATGCCTTGCACATGTGTTTGTCAAAACTCGCATTGATTGAGTATGTTTTGACAAAACTTTGTTACAAGGCATATAATTTTTTTCCAGAACTCAAATGTTGTAAGGTTTGACTAAGTTCACAGAAAAAACGATCAAGAACTCCAATATAAAATTAAGGGCATCTCCAAAGCTGTACCTCGAACCTCCCGCAAACATTTCAGATCATGTGGTCCTGACACATTTTGCCATCTAATGCAATCCCCTAAATATTCGCAGACCACTTCGCATGTCCATTTCCCCCCAAACCAAAAACAAACTCGTAGGGAAGGGGACGGGGCTTTGCGGGGAGTACATACACCATACGGAGGTCCACTTGGCCCACCCTTAGTTGAACCACATCTACTCGCATCCCATGTGATTTGTCCTTAAGGTTCGCTTGGCCCACCTCTGCTATCGGGATTTGATGCCTATTTGAGCGACATGGTTGGGAGAGCGGTTCTTGTATCCTATCCCCACATTTGAGTTTAGGGGATAACGTTGGGACACCATAATATCATTAAATACACGGTAAATATAGTTTCATATCATATCTCTATTCGGTGTTATAGTAGTTGTTCTAGATTTTCCCTACAAACACGATTAAAGTATGCATCGTTTGACTTCCGAGAAAATCAATAGGCTTTCTTTTCGGGTACACACCATTTTTCTGAAACTTTTTGCAAACGAACACTAGCCGAAAGAACGCATTCGTGTAGCCCATGCAAGTCGGCCCCAGTTCCAGCGATGGGCTACATGCCTGAACATCTTCCACCTCCGCGGCCAACCAAGGCCAAGGCGACCGAGCAGTCCACCTCCGCCGCCGTCGCCGGCGAATTTGACCCCACCGAGCCATGGTACGCGCGGGTGTGCACCCTGACGCGCCTCCGACGGCACCGGGAGGCCCTTGCGGTCCTACAACATGCCGACCCTTCGCCGCCGCCGCACGCCATGGCGCTGCCATCCGCTGTCATCTGCTGCGCCGCGCTCTCCCTCCCCTTCGGCGTCGCGCAGATACACGCGCTCGCTGCCAAGCGCGGCCTCCTCCCAGCCTCCGACGCGTACCTCCTCTCCGCTCTGCTTTCTTCGTACTGCCGCCTCGGCCTCCTCCCCTGCGCCCGCCAGCTGCTCGACGAAATGCCCCCTGCGTCCACGCCTCCAGCCACTGTCCTCGCCGCCTTCAACTCTGTCATCTCCGGATGCGCACTCCACGCCCTCGCGCCCGCCTGCTTCGCCCTCTTCCGCCGCATGCGCGTGCACGTGGCTAGCGTCCGCTTCAATGCCGTCACGCTCCTGGCGCTACTCCCGGCCACTCCGACGACTGTCGTGCCGCAACTCCACGCCCTTGCGGCTCGAGCGGGACTCTCCTCCGGCACTACCGTGGCCAACTGCCTCATATCTGTCTACGGCCGCAGCAGCGCAGCTCTTGCTCGGCAGGTTTTTGATGAGATGCCGCTGGCCTCCCGTGATCTCGTCTCGTGGACCGCCGTGCTGTCAGCCCACGCTCAGAATGGTCTCGCTGTGGACGCCCTCGAACTCTACCGCCGCATGCGTGGCCACGGTGTGGAACCAGATGCTCTGACGCTGGTGGGCGTGCTCTCCTCCTGCGCACACCTTGCCGCCCGTAGTGTTGGCCTGGACGTGGATCGCTACGTGCGTGAGAGACTACAGGGGTTTCGTGCCAATGTGCAGCTTTGCAGTGCGCTTATCAACTTCCATGCACGCTACGGCAACTTGCCCCAGGCGCAGCAGCTGTTCGACGAAATGCCCAAGAAGAGCATTGTGTCGTGGACGGCGCTGATCACCGGGTATGGCATGCATGGACATGGTGACATGGCCATTAAACTCTTCCAAAGAATGGTGTCAGAAGGCGTACAGCCAGATAATGTCGCAATGGTCGCCCTCTTGTCGGCGTGTAGCCATGCCGGGAAGTATGAAGAGGGGTGCAAGTACTTCTTTGCAATGGAGAGAACCTACAAGCTGCGGCCTACACTGGAGCACTACGCCTGCATGGTGGACCTTCTTGGACGGACGGGCCGTCTCGAGGAGGCACGAGAGCTCATCTCGTCGATGCCCATGCCAGCCGATGGTTCTGTGTGGGGTGCCCTTCTTGGGGCGTGCAAGATACATAAAAATGTGGAGGCAGGGGAGGAGGCTTTCAAGCATGTTATTATGCTCGAACCGAGCAATGTGGGCTACTACGTGCTCATGGCTAACATGTACACTGACAGTGGACAACAGGATGGTGTCGTGAGGGTGCGTGCGATGATGAGGGAGCGTGGACTGAAGAAGGAGCCCGGTGTAGCTACCTCGAACACAAGGGGTGAGTTCATCTGTTAATGGACGACGACCACTCGCATCCATGGGCGAAGGGAATTTACGAGCTTGTGGTTGAACTTGAGCAGATTGTCAAGAAGATGAATGGCACAGCAGGAATGGGGGAAAACAGAGTGCTTGACAAGAAGGTAGCTGTATCGTTGGTTGGCACTCACAGTGAGAAGCTCGCCGTACCATTCTCTATGCTGAACACAGTGGATGTTGAGATTGTGGTGATGAAGAACCTGAGGTGTGGGGACGTCCACTCGTTCCTGAAGATGGTCTCTGCAATTGCCAACCGGGTGTTTCTCCGCAGGGATTCGAGCTGCTTTCATTGCTTCGAGGGTGGAGCATGCTCCTGCAAAGCTTACTGATGAATAATTGGATTTGGTCCTCACTGTGAAGGAACGCTTAGCTGGTTGCACCGGATACCTAGTCTAGCTTTTGCTCCAAATCTTCTGTACGACATGAAACACGCTTGATTGCTGAAAATTACAACACTAATATCTCATAGTACTGCAGGCTGGACAAACAACAGAAGAGACAGCCAGTACCCTCATACTGTGATGCTCAACTATGTAAAGATCGGGCTATGTATGTTGAGTAGAACCTGAGGTTCAGATCCGAAGACTCTTGTCCTAATGCTGGCCAGTGAGTTGACCAAACTGCAAGTTTCCCTACAGGCTGCTCTTGTACTCCCGAGTGGGATGCTGAATGCCCCATTCATTTGGTTCAATGGCTGATAACTAATTGTGGAGTATCCTGATTTCAGAGGTGTCACAAGTGCAGATTTTAACCAGAGGTGGTCGCAGTGTACACCAGAAACACCCGAGTTCTCCAATAGATTGGCACCGTTCAGTTCAGTGGTATATCTCAACGGGTTTTTGTTGAAGAAGATGATAAACTGCAATTGCATACAGATGTTATAGAGGTGGCGGAAAGTTTCACTGAAATATGGAACCAAATGTTTTCATACTCGCAGGTGTGGGCTGATGATACCAGCTGACAGTGAATATATGTCGTGCTGCAAACAAGAAGATAAAAGACAGTCTTTGTCATTGCGAGTGCAACCGTTAGGTAGGAACATTTTCTGCCATGCTAATGCCCTGATGATTGCCAGTATCAGGAAGACTAGGAATGGTGTTGCAGTTGCTCGGAGTATATCACCATTGACAGTGTGATGTCCATCTCTGTCAACCTATGTTTTTTCTTCTAGAACTTGTCAACCTGCGTTATTGCTTGCCATTGGAACGGGGACGGGCATGCGACAAAGCCGGCCCTAAGAGCATCTTCAACTGGACCCGACGGTGACCTGGTCGTCCGGCCGTCAAGCAGCGGTCCCTAACGTCCAAGGACTTGGGCGCGCGTTGTCACCGGTGGATCTGCTCGCGGCCGACTCCTTGGACGTCAGAGAACTAGCGGTTGAAGACAGTGTAGGAGTCGGACCGCGTTGCGCTGTGAAGAACAGGGTGCGGAGGAAGCCTGTGCCTGTATCCTCGTGAAGCAACATACTTGGGCCGCTCGTGCCCTCGCCGGCATGCCTCTGGAATCGGACGAGAACATGTCCGCTACCTCTTTCTACACATCCAACTTCGGCCATGAGCAGATCCACCTCGACTCCAACGCTGCCTTCCAGCGCTAATTCTGCAACAAAGACGACAAGGGCAAAAGCGGCCGTCGGTGAACTTCCCCTATCTAGTTTATTTATGCCATCGAACAATCTAGTCTTAGTTAAATGTTGTCTTTGTTGTAGTATGTAGTCCTTGTTGAACTTTTGGTGTCCTATGTCATCCGATGTTTGAACTATGTCCTATCTATGCTATCTACGTATATGTTGATCGATGTTCCATAACTTTGTATGGATTTGAGGGTTCGTAAATGAGGAGCATTGTTACCCGAGCGGACAAATGGCGGTTGACACGCTCCTATCCACCAACGCGTGCACGGACATACAGGGGGGCAAATTAGGTAAGTCTGGTTGGAGATGCTCTAAGCTAGGGTGATAAGGCCCCTTGGCGGGGCCTTATCTATAAGAGCCCAATCTATATATGCATCAGAATATGTTGTGTCTGATTGGGCTCCCAATTTTGTAATTCATATATATAATTCCTAGTATGATGTATGAATTACAATATTAATCTGTTAATGCTCAAATATTTCCAAATTGGGAGGGTTTGAGCAAGTTGGAGAAAGGCCAAATTGTTGGTATTGCTAAAGTTGTTATAGAGTTAGGCACGACACACTCTTCATTAGACATAATCAATTTAAATTTTAGATAAACAATATCCTTCCTACTTATAAAATTTGACTTGGTGGTCATTCGATCATTTCCTTCTCAACCTTTCTCTTTTCAACCATGACAAGTGGTGGTGGTTGCCCTAAACAATCCTCAATTCCACCGGGATATGGCTTGGAGAGGGATGGGGCAATGCCAGTGTGCCATGGAGCACAACAACAACAATTGTTTGACATGCAAAGCCATACAATTTGTTGATCCATAGCTAAGCATGGGTATTTAGCTAGTAAATTCTAAGTACTCATGCATGGACTCCATGATTTTGATACAAAATACAAATTAAGCATGAACCGATGGCCACCAATTTACCCCTCAAGAACAACATTAAAACTTGGGAGAAAAAGAGCACCCCCAACAATCGAGAGCGGAGTTGACACTTTATGTTGTCTAGAAATATCTATTAGTTACACCCATCTTAAAATCATGTACTCAAATATTTATGGAAGTTATGTGCTAGATATCTAAAACACTCTTCAAAGTTATGTATACATAAGGATATTATGGAAAAGAATGCATACATACATAGAGTGCATCAATAAATTTATGAGATAATGTGAAAATATTGATTTTCTCATATTTTATGGTGAAATATATTGTCATGAATGATTTTTCTCAAAACCCCAAACTGAATAATAAAAACAACTGCAACAAATACAGTTCCAATTTACACAAGATACATATTTGTAATGATAAATATTATAATTACATCTCAATAGAAATGAAATTGGTACATTGTTAGTGCTACTATGAAATAGTTCCGGCATGGTATATGGAAAGATATGTCAAAACATCATAGATTTAGAGAAAAACTAAAACATTACAAATTAAAAAAAAATCTCAATATAAACTAGGTAACATACATTTTTATCTCGCACTGGCCCCATGAATCAGATGGTACGGGTTTTTGCACGCTCATCCTACTTCATCATAAAATCGAACATGACATCGCTCATAGTAAATTCTTATCCACGAGCGAGGCGATAGTCACCATAGAAATTCAGAAAGCTCATATGCCTCAAGTTCATGTATAACATCTATAAAAAAACCTCTGGAAGAGTGATGTGCCTCCCAAAGAGCAATTCTTCACATGACTGGTTATGCGAAACGTTGTTGGACGGAGGACCGTCTTGCAAGGCATGGCATGCAACACGCTTCCTCATGCACGTTCTGTGACTAGATACCTGAATTGATTGCTCATACATATTGATCCAGTGTCCCTTCACGAGGCATTTCTGGTTGCTCTTCCTTCATAGTTTCGGGCTCCGTCATTTGACCCGAATGCAGATGTCAGGGTCAGAGATTGGTGGTGCTCTATGGATAGAAATATGTCCTAGATTAGTGCCAAGGAGATGGCTACATCATGATAGTGGGTCTTCATAAGCTATGCTTGGAACATAACACCCGAGTTTTTGATGATATAGCGCCGACTGCACAGTGGGTTGTCCAGATGGCGGTGAATGAGCAGAAGCTTTGGATTCGAGCAAAGCGGAGAGAGATAGAAGGTGATGAGGAATATGCTTAGTTGTGGTTAGGCGGAGGAGGTTTTGGCTGATCTTTCCCTTTCGTGTAACAAAATCTTGTTCTTGTTTCTTCACCATTTGCTTGTAATTCACTCTCCCCCTTCCTAATGAAAATGATAGTCAACTATTGTTTTTGTTCTTAAAAAAACATCTATAAAAACTTGCATTATCTATTTTGTACAAAAACAAGCTGTACATAAGAAAATTATCTGAAAGCACACAATGAATTCAAAATCAACAAAACAATACCAAAGTCACTATCCCCGTGAAATACTTCAATGTTATGAGCTACCGTAATACAAAATTGTGAAATGATGTAGATCCTTGTCGGTGTAAATGATTGGCATGTTTACAAAATAAGGACTTGTCTAAAAAAATAACCATCCGTCACTACAAAAAAAATACACTTCCGTGATGATACATGTTTCTCACAGTAGGTCGCGTTTTTTGTCATGCATGTACATCCATGACAAATTTATGACAGAATCAAGATAGTCATACCTGTGCTGTCGTAGAAGTGTTCCATGACATTACCAAAATTATCATCACGGAAGTGTCCACTTCCATGACGATAAATCGCGCGTCACAGAAGTGCTTTCGTCAAGGGTGACCGACACGTGGCATCCACCGTAACGGAACGCCGTTAAGCTATCGGGTCGGGTTTTGGATCCGATAACCCGTTAACAACCCCGACCAATGGGGATTTTCCACGTGTAAATCATCATTGGCTGGAGGAAACACGTGTCGGCTCATCGCTGGGACAGATGTCATCCACTCATTGGACAGAAGGCGCCTATGATACGTCGACACGTGGCACGGCCCAACAGAGGCCCATTCCTGTGAAAAGGCCGGCCCGTTTGACTTGGTCAAAAGGTGGCGGGCCGGCGCATGGAAAGCCTGTTAACGGCCTGTTCGCATATAGCCCATTTACAGCCCGCTAACCCAAGGCCCGTTACGCCCTATTCGAATTAGGCCCAGTAGCATCATCTGGGCCATCCAATATGATTCCAGCCCGTTTTCACTTCTGGCCCATGTATGGCCCATGACGTCTTTCGGCCCATATGAGGCCCTATGTAACTCTTGGCCTATTAACGGCCCGTGGTAAAACTGGCCCGTAATGAACAGTGTATCACTTTACACCCATTAACGGCCCGTGGTGAAACTGGCCCGTAAAGAACAGTGTATCACTTTATACCCATTAACGGCCCGTTATTCCGTTGGGCCGTTTCCAGCCCATGTTATCTTTCGGCCTTCTCAGAGCCCATTTATTCTTGGGTTATTTTCCAGCATTCGTTTACTTACGGTCCGTTACTGTCATTTTCTGCTTGTGGGCCAAATTCAGCCCGTGGTTACAGTCAGCCCGTTTGTGGTCCGTTAATACATTGGGCCGTTTTCATAGCGTCATCAAATGCGGCCTATTAACGATGGCCCGTTATGGTCGGCCCATGAACGGACGATTCCAACTCTAGCCCGTTTATGGCCAGAATGCGGTCTGTTTGGCCCATGTTTGGCCAATCGATCATACGACCCGTATAAGTCCCATTGATGATACGGCCCGTAGAAGGCCCATTGTTTCTACGGCCCGTAGAAGGCCCACTGTTTCTACGGCTCGTAGAAGGCCCACTGTTTCTACGGCCCGTAGAAGGCCCACTGTTTCTACGGCCCGTAGAAGGCCCACTGTTTCTACGGCCCGTAGAAGGCCCACTGTTTCTACGGCCCGTAGGAGGTCCAGTGTCACTACAGTAAATATTAGCCCATGGTTATTGTGGCCTAGTTTTAAAAAATAGGTTATTGCAGCCACTAGCAAACCGCAGAAAAAAAACTGCACTGACTACAAGCAAACAAGACAACAAGGAAATAAATAAGCAAGCAACTTACACTAGGCTATCATGGCTATTACACATATTACATCCACTGGGCATCAAAGTTCGCCACCTGTGCAAATATAGGGAACACAGCAGCATATAAACGCCGCAGCAAAACAAGCCCAGAACTGAAACCACTTCAGAAGAGCTCAAGAAACAATATCCTGGGTACCCATAATGCTGGCAAGATGCTTAGCAAGCTTATTAACTTTCTCTTGTTTGAAGCTTAAGTCCTCCAGCGCTTGCTGTTGCCCCAGAAAGTATGCATCTGAATTCTGCAGGGACTTCCTCAGTCCTTCGGCTTCCTGTCGCATAACATCTGATCGATGTATTTCAACTTGAAGTTGAGACTCAAGAAGCCGAACTGATACAGGCAACGAGTTCAAAGAGCTGGTGCCAGCAGTGGTAGCCAGTAACTCGAACACTACATCAAGACAGGACTTTGGGGTTGTCTCAGTGTCTTCAATATAGTTTTTATCAGCTTTCTTGGAGACCAACAGGGATGTCTCACTATCTTGAACCTTATCTGCATTACTTCCTTTACCATTGCATAACAGGGTACTCTTCTCCAATATTTTATCCGCGTTCTAAAAGGGAAACAAACAAACACATCTCAGGTTTACAATGTAGTATATGAAACTCATTTTGGTAAACCAGTTCAGTAGTAAGGTGGACAGGATAACAGCATGAAACAAACATATATCTATGTAGTATGGTCACTGTATGGTCTATATCATTCTAGTTTATGTTGCCAAATCAAGATAGATACAGTTCGAATCATATCTATTTAAGACAAAGCAGCATAGACAGAATATAAGTGTGGGAAACTACACAACAATAACAACACTTGTAATGTGCATGGCATGAGAACATAACTGTTTATTCAATTGAAACTGAAATCAACATAGAGCAAGTTACAACAGCAAACAGCCAAACACGTTGAAGAAACAGGTTTAAAACATACCTGTTGCGCCATTGGAGTTTCAATTGCATCCTTCAAATTTGAAATTAGTTGGTATCAGTAAATACAGTGATGCAAGAGCAAAGTAGTATGAACCATAGCTACGGAACCTAACCTGAGAACAATTCTTCTTCTGCTTTAAGCGTTGACTTCGGGTTCGGAGTGGTGGTCCTCATGATTTGGGCACTGCAGTTGCCTTACTAACTGCTCGTGTTTGGGTGCTCTGTGGTGGAGACGGTGCTGTGTCAACGGGAACTGGGTGTCTATCTGCTGGGGTTGGGGTTAGAAGGGGTGTAGCTGGTTCTCTGTCCAACTGGGTAGGGGTACAATCTGCATGAGTGTGGGTTATGTGTGGTGGGGCTGGTTCTTGGGCAAGTACAACCGTGGTTCTATCTGCATCGACAGGTAGCACGATCTTTTCTGAAGACCGTGTTTTTACTCCCACAAATACTGCCATCACTCCCTCCAATTGAAATGGCTGATAAACAAGAAAAGTAATTGAATGTACAGACATTGTAAGATAGACAGGTGCAATGGATAGTAGGGAAGAAAACAGGGCATGAAATAATCCACATTTATGTTGTCTAAGCAAACAGAATAGCAGGACATAATTTCACATATATGATGGCTAATTAAACAGGATAGCATGACACAATTTCACATGTATGATGGCTAACTAAACAGGATAGAATGACATACTTCAAAATATGATGACTATTTAAACAGGATGACATGATATAACTATACGATGTGTCTATTAAAGTGGTTGGCATGCCATAAATCACAAACATGCCGTCGATGGAAACATGATGGCATGATATAATTCGCGGATAGAATGACATAATTTAAAATATGATGACTATGTAAACAGGATGAGATGATATAACTATATTATGTCTTTAGAAAATGGGTTGGCATGCCATAATTCAGATACATGATGTCTATGTAAACATCATGGCATGACATAATTCAAATATATGATTTATATACTAAGGAAGTGAGCAGAGGGCAATCGCATATATGATGTGTCAACTAAGGAGATGGCATTCAATATTGTGTATATGATGTAAAAACTAAGCATTGCAATACAACATATGCATTATATGTGTAATATAACCCTGCCAAGTTTGAGCATACACTTCAGGGGGATAATAGGACTGGTCATCTGCCTCTGAATCCTCCTCTGAAGAGCTATCTGTAACCAGCAAGATATCTGCTTCAGCAGGTAGCATTGTCTGCTCTGAAGACCTTGTTTTCACTCCAGATTTCTCCATCACCAGTTCAAATGGCTGATGCACAGGAAGAGCAGTTGAATATACAAACATTGTCGACAAAAGCAATGAGAAATACAAAAAAGGACGGAATGATATAATTCACATATATGACGCTTGCCTAAACAGCATGGCATTGCATAATTCACATACATAATGCCTTGCAACAAGATAACATTGCATAATTCACATATATAATGTCTTGCAACAAGATGGCATTGCATAATTCACATATATGGTAATTAGACACTAAACAGGTGGCATTCACACAAAGCATGTCTAAACTAAGCAAATGACATAGCAATGCAAGATACCATACGCACGATATGAGCAACATAACCCTGCCAAGTTAGGGCATGCACCTCGGGGGGGGGGGGTATGACTGGTCATCTGTCTCTGAATCCTCCTCTGAGGAGCTATCGGTAACCAGCAAGACATGCGCTTCGTCAGATAGCATTGTCTGCTCTGAAGACCTTGTTTCCACTCCAGATTTTTTCATGACCGTGCCGAATGGCTGATGCACAGGAAGAGTAATTGAATGTACTAGAATTGTTGACAAATTTAACACGTAATAAAAAAATGATGGCATGATATAATTCACATATAAGATGACTGGCTAACCAGGGTGGCATTGCAAAATTCACATATATGATGCCTGGCTAGACAAGATGGCATTGCATGATTCACATATACGATAAAGAAACTAAACAGATGGCATTGACACAAAGCATGTCTAAACTAAGCAGATGACATCTTTAATGTATACAGTAAGCAATGCAAGGCACCATATGCATGATATTACCAACATCAGCATGCCAAGTTAGAGCGAAGACCTCATGGGGTAAATAGGAGTGGTCTTCTCCTTCTGAATCCCCCTCAGAACAGTTATCTTCCTCTTGATTACGATCCGAAATGGGTGGAGGGGGGGGGGGCTGCCTTTGCGCCCACCATGGAACGACGTCTGCATGAAATTTTATTGCCACGCAAGGCTCGTCTCTTTTGCTCTACATGATCAGTCCCATTGTGTACAATAACTGGCATGCATAGGAATAAAACATAGTGAGATTATGTAAGGAGTGCATGCACAAATCCAGAGTGATGGTAGCAAACTGTGGATAGACCCAAAACCAATGATAGCAGGCAGATAATAGCTTTAGTTAAAAAATACAGATAATGGCTCCTTTAATGTTTGTTTGCACCCAACATGAAACTCATAGTAGACACCGGAGATTAACCAGATAGTAGACAGATAGTACTGATTGCTGCCCCAATATGTACCCCGCAACCATTTAAAAACTCAAGTTTCAGCATTAGTTTGGACCTGACTCGGAGTCTAATAGGTGAACACGATGATAATGTAGCATGTCATCATATTAAGCGACACATAACGTAAGCAGACACGGAAGAGTGCGACCTCTCTTGCGGACCCGTGTAGTCCTCAAGGTCACCTGCTCAGTTGATGATGGTAATGCAGTTGCCGTGGCTGCCGGCGGCGGGGAAGAAGATCTGAGGCGGCGAAATACAGTCTGGACAGCGGATCCCTGCTGTGGTGAACCCTTCCGTCGTTGGAGCAGCTAAGCTGGGGTGGAACACAGCGCCGCAGGAGCAGTACAAACCACACAAGGTTTTCTTTGACACATATTTGTAACAGAAGTAATTGAGTAAGGGCTTGTTTGAATTTGAGGATTCTAACAATGCAGGGATAGGAAATAGACAGGAATAGGATAGGAATGCACGTGCAAAACAGAGAATTTAAAAACACAGGATTTCTGCCAATCTGGGTGTTTGATTCACAACAATTGGAAGATCAGAGGATGCAAAAAAGCATGGTGAGATTAAGTTAAACCACAAGAAAATGTACGGTTATAATGCTATTATGCTACTATCTCTTAGTCTTGTGCTTGATGAATAGGAATATGAAAAGGAGGAGAAGTGGAAACTAGAATTCCTACGGTTTTTCTTTCAAGGAGACACTAAAGGAACAAATCCTACAGTTTTCCTTTGCTCCATTCCTTTGCACCAAATTCATGAAAAGTAGTACCATAGGAAACTTTCCAATTACGATGTTTTTCATTCACTTTTCCTTTCAAGCACTGGCGATTCTAGTAGGCAGGCTTGAGCAAGGAAAATCCTACACAAAAAAAATGTTTTTGTGCTACTTCTATTACTTTGGACCCAGGCCACTGCCATACTAGCTCAACTCCCAGGCCCATCGACAAATGCACAACTCAAACGTGTAGAGATAAATAATGATGGTGTTCAAGAGAGTCCATCACGGGTAGCTAAGTTGCCTGGTACCTCACTGCTTGTCATATAGTAGGATAAAATAATCATATTTCCCGTTACTACGAGTGCTCAGTGGACAATATATATAACATGTAGAGTAAAAAAGAAATGCAACAAGTGTACAACCTCTTTGGCGAAGCCATGTCGATCTCAGCGTGATTGGGTTGGCCAGTGAGGATGCTCCGGCTGACTCTGCTGTCGGAGGAGGAGAAGAAGATCTTAGGCGTCTGGAGATGGAGCCCGAGGTACTGCTCCGCCGTGATGGAGGGTTTCGTCGTTGGAGCAGCTCTGGTGAGTTGTACGATGCCGAGGCTGAAGCAGGACAAGAGAGACAACGAACAACGTTAACCTGAGTGGAATTCTAATAGCATCTCCAATACATGACGTAAAATACATAACCACAAAGTGCTAGATGTAAAATACATCAGCCGCTCATCTCTGAACTTAACTGTCGAAACTGAATTTAATTGTCGAAACTGAACTTAACTGTCGAAACTGAATTTTGTTGTCGAAACTGAATTTTGTTGTCGAAACTGAACGCACTAGCAAGGTGAGGCTACACGTCGGTCGACTGACTTTTTCATCTCTGGTCAGTCGATTTTGCAGCCGTTGGATACGAAATCAAGGGCCTGCGGTTCATCTTCAACCTCCACCCCCCTGAGCCGCCAGCCACCACCGGCCAAACAGCAGCCCCCGCCGCCCGCGGCCGGCGGTGCGCCGCCCCGCCCGCCCCAAAAACACTCCCCACCGCCGGTCCGCCGCCGCCCCGGCCATCCCTCTAGCCCCCCCCCGTGTCGAGCTTTTTCTCCGGCGATCCCCACGCCACCGCCCCGCCAACGCCCCGCCACCGCCGGCGACCACCGCCCCCATCCTGAACCCTAAGATAGATAGTGGGGTACCTCTTCGGCGAGCCCCCCTCCCCGCTGCGGCTGGTTCTTCCTTCACCCCGGCTAGCCCCCCCACCCCCTGAAAATCGACTGAACCAAAAGTCGATTCAGTCGACTGAAGTGTAGCTAAATCGGAGCAGCATCGCAAGCAAGAGCAAGAGCGAGAGCAGCAGCGCGGGCAAGAGCAATAGCAAGAGCAGACCAGGCAGGGGACCGAGAGCAAGAGCAGAGCAGCAACGCGAGCGAGAGCTAAAGCAGCAGCAGCAACTCCTACTGATGTGGATGTCGCCGCCGAGGGAGCGATGCCGTGGAGGAAGTGGCCGGCGACGCCGCCGTGGATGGAGCCGCGCCGTGTCGGCTCGGGACCGAGCGCCGGCAGCACCGTGAGATCGAATCAAGAAGAAAATGCGGCGATTAGTGTACAACCTCTTTGGTGGCGCCGATTAGGCCGCAGCTTCATCCGAGGAAATGGTGATGATGATGCTCTTCCGGTGGTGCAGGTGAAGACGGCGCCGTGGGAATGGAGGTGGCGCGAAAGACGAGGGGAACGTCGGGGCAGCTCCTTGGGGGTGGAGGACGGGGTGGCTGAACCGGCGGGACGATGAGATCAACGACGGATCCTCATCCGGTATGGTGGATGAGGGACGTCGAGGTGTTGCTGTGGACGACGTCGTCAGGGAAGAGGCTCCGGCTGGGTGGCGGACGGAGCAGGGTGTGGGGTTTCGTCGTGGGTTTTCGCGGCCTCGGTGTACGAATCGGTGGGTGGATGGGATGGCAGTGGGGAACCATGGCTTAGAGATGCGCTTGTCCGAAATGTGGGGCAAGTTACGAAAGTACCCCCACCGATTTGAGGCGGTTCTTTCGGTTCAGGGGTACCACGGGCATTTCGCGTGTCGGGACTTCACAGGAGGTGGGAGTTTTCGCGCGCGTTGTAATTTCGGAATAGCAAGGCGCGGGTTGAGATGGAGGGAGTTGTCGGAGCACAACGAGACAAAGATATATCTTAAATATTTCGGGCTAACAAGGCGCGGGTTGAAGAGGCAGGAGTTTCGCAGCACGATAGACAGAGACGCTAGCTTGAATTTTCGGCATAACAAGGCGCGGCTTGAAATTTCGGAAGAACAAGCTTAACGTGTACCAAAAAAAAGATAATTTGCACCTCAACACGCACAACACACACACAAACACCATTTAGACTAGAGTAAGGTACACATGCATTGCACGCATGAGATTTGGCAACCTAATTATGAATAAATACTACATTATAGCATGCAAGCTTTGAGTCATATATGCATGATGTAGATGTTCGTTTAATTCTTATAGTTCATTTCATTCAAAATCATCTAGTTTTTATAAGAAAGCTAATCTATTTTAAGATTCATGGAATTGTGCGCCGTAAGACATAAAGTAAAAACAAATAATGGCAAATCATGTAGAAAAACATTTGGGCAATTCTGATACGGAAGATTCTAGAACAAATAAGAAGTGCTTGTGTTTTAATGTTTGTGCATTATGCTTAAGTTCAACCATGGAGTCTTCTTGATTATACATGTGGCGAAATTTGGTGGAATCTAGATGATATCGAACGGCCAGTAGTGCTCAAATTTGCCATCTTTGGACCATCGGATTCGCCTCATCCAACGACCATCTTTCAAAGTTAAAGTTACCCGCACACAATATAAAAAAATATAAAATATAATATATATAGGGGTATAGATATAGATATGTGATGCGAAAGCCGCCCATCATCTCCAATTAGAATAGGGTGTCCATGCACGGATGCGACGTGGCCAAATGATGTCTGCCATCGGTATCTCAAATTCAAATCAGTCTGACCTTGTTCAATGTGTATACATTACAACATGCTCGTTTCCAAATCACACCGCGCAGATCTCCGTTATATTCATGCATGCATGGGTTTCAAACATCATGATCTCTTATTCAAATATTTGAATTCAACTTTACATTGATTATGACCTCACCTATTCTTTTACACCCACACATTAGTCTTCTCTTTTATAATTGTACCACTAACTTTGTCTCGTGCATGCATGCACACACACTACCAGTCGGCATTATCCATCGCACGCATACAATCTTTTTCTTCAGGTCGGTCTCCCATGAGGGCACACACCCACACACATCCCCCTCTCCATCATATCGGGCATTCTTTATCTCTCACGCGTGCATGCGCAACGATCGATGTTCCTCTATGTATGTGTGTATATAGCTAGGTCTTTCATAGTTTTCCACACAAACCGATCAATCGATATATCCAGTGAGGTCTCACCCTCTTTCCCACGTCCACATCGATCAATCTATACCTCTCTATATAGGATTAACATATATAGCTAATACACCCACATTCATTATATATCCAACGTCCCCCTCTCATCATCCATGCCTTCCGTTTCATCTCTCAGACGCGTGCACAATGGCGAAGACAGGGGGCAGTAAGGGCCCTGCCCCCTCCCCCCTAACATCACTATATATCGAGGCTAATATGAATGTGATCATTAGACAATTGCTGCTAAAAATGGTTTAAGTTCATGAATTGACCCTCCTCGTAAAGGATTAGCAATGCTTGGCCCCAAGCTCATTTATTGTTCATGGCTCCGCCACTACGCGCAACAGCGCACGTGTTCGCCCCCTCTCTCTAAATATCGATCTCGCACTTGTGCATTCCTTCATAGTCTCCCTCCACTCGGCCCCTCGCACCATCTTCTAGCCCCCCATCGGATTTTGCCACATGTACAATCTAGCAGACTCCATGGTTGAACTTAAGCATAATGCACAAACCTCACAACAATAGTGGTTCTCTTTTGTTCTAAAATCTTCCGTATCATAACTGCCCAAACTTTTTTTCTAGTTGAATTGCCATTATTTGTTTTTACTTTATGCTTTACAACGCACAATTCCATGAATCATAAAATAGATTAAGGGCTTCTTTGATTCAAAGGATTCTCAAAGGAATTTTGGAGGATTCTAATCATTAGGAATTTTTCCTATCTTGGTTGTTTGATTCGTAGGATTGTAAACCATAGGAATTTTTCCATATGATTCATTTGCACTAGATTTCATAGGAAACATCCCATCCACTCAAACCTCTTTGAAAGAATTCTGCGTTTTTCCATGCACAATCAAACACTCGTACAATCCTGTAGGATTCAAGACGACATTCCACTATAATCCCATGTTTTTCCTATTCCCGCGTTCTTAGCTTTTTATAAAAACTAATTGATTTTGAATGAGATGAACTATAAGAATTAAACGAAGGGCTACATCAGGCATATATGACTCAGAGCTTAGATGCTATAGTGTGGTATTTATTCATAATTTGGTTGCAAAATCTGATGCGTGCAATGCACATGTACCTTACTAGTACTTCGAGTATGTGCAAAACACATAAATTAGAATACCAATGGCACGCTACACAGTTTCTCTCTTACAGTTCATGAAGCCACGTGGCACATGTGGAGGCGTTGTCGCGACCTCCTTGCGTGGATTGATCATAGTGACGTGCTGCTGGTTCCAGAAGAATGTACTCGTCCTCCCTGAGCCATACTGGCGGTACATGCACGAAGCGAAGATGTGCACGCACGCCACGCACACACTCATTCCCTCGCACGCACACGCGGGTACACGGGCGGACGCAATTTTGTACCAAGATCCACCCCATGTGATAATTTGATGCGTGCAAAGTCGTTCACTTCATTGATGGTCAATTAATACAGCACATGCAAATTGAGTGGACGTGAGGGCGGAAGAAAGACATTATTACTCCACTGCGCGCATGCGAGTAGTTAAATCATGGGTTGCTAGTAGTACTTCCATTGGTCTCCTTCGTATTTTGTGCCAATTTTTGACAGTAACATAATATTTACGCATTTGAGCAGTGTAGTACTTAAATTTATCTTCCGCTAAACTCATCGGGAGCCGTTTCGGGCCTCGAAACCAAAACCATCAACTAATCTTTACCTTGTTCCCATCACATTCGAAAGCCTTCTCACACCTACTAGTACGTACCAAACCTGAACGTGTTCTCACTATGCAGGTATTAGTACTAGTGCTAGTACTTAGGTTATAAAAAGGGGAACTACCTAACCGAAAATTACTCTACCTTTCCTCCTCATAAGTGCTTCTTCTTCGTCCGTCGTTGCCATGGCCGGTGAGCAGAGCTCTAGGTCGAGAACTACTCATAACAAGGGAGCGGCAACCAAGGCTGCGGAAAAAAAAGAGAGGGCTCGCCGCCACGCAGAGACCTCGAAAGATCTCTCACGGGCAGGCGATGGCTCCCAGGAGCGCCCTAGCCGCGGAGGCGAACATGCCAAGCCGGCGGAGCTGGAGTCGTTATCCCTCGACGGCATGCCCGATCAGCTTAATAAGCAGAAGGAGTTCATCCAAGGCTTGATGGAGTTGCTGAAGGAGAGCCTCGACGACATGCCCGCTGAGCTCAATCAGCAGGGGGAGTTGACCGCCGGCTTGGTGATGCTGCTGAAGAAGAGCATTGCCTCGGAGAAGAAGGCGACCGGCGAAATCCTGCGACTTTAGGAGGACAAGGCGAAGCTCTGCCACGAGATCGACCTGTTGAAGGAGAAGAACACCGGCTGGAAGAAGCTGCATGAGAATAGTAGTTCCTCGATGAAGATGCTGCAGGCCCTCGTCATGGAACAGAAGGAGGAGTTGGCGAAGCTCCGCATCGAGCACCCGGCTGCTGTCAAGGTACGTAATGCGGCCGTGGAACAGATGATGAAGGCTCGCGTCGAGAAATCCCGCGTCATGGACAGAATGAAGAAGATGGCGGAGGAGACGCGCAAGGAGATGGAGGTCGTGGAGGCGATGAAGAAGCAGTTACGACTCCGCGGCGAATTAGATCATTTGGGGTGATAATCTTCCTTCTTCTTTTGCTCCTGTGTTTCATCTTTTGCTTCGGGTGTTTCGCCGCACGTGTCACGTTCTCTGCGAGGCATGAATAGAACAATTTTTTTGAGGGAATGAATAGAACAATGCTAACAATGAGATGACTAGCAAATTAGATTATTTTTATCGCCATATGGCACTGGGCTGCCGTGTTTCGTGCTCCTCCGTCGCAGTACTACTCCAGTGGAAAACTTGAGTATACCGCACGGTTCTTTGCTCCTCCTCGATCAGGTCGTCGGCGCATTTATACGAGCAGTCAAATCACAAGGCCCCGCCTTCCAGCAGTAATGAGCCGTCAAATCACAAAGGACCTCGCCTCTCGTGAAACCGACCAAGCTAGACTGCCCCGCCCTCTAGCCTTTTAAAAAATGTATACTTTTGTACAGCAGCAGTATCGATGGATTGCGCCATGGAGCAAAACTTGAAATTAAAAAAAAGGTGGTACATATAGAGAGCGCTCGTCGCCAAATTATGCATATAGTACTATTAAAAAGGCTAGTCACAATAATGGTGTCCAGCACAACCCACCCCTCAAATAAAATTAAGAGGGTGCCTGGATACGTTTTAGTCCCATGACTAAAAGTAGTGAGACTAAAACATGCTAGCCTCACCCATGCTTGGATCCAAATACTAAAAAGGCTAAAATCAAGTTAATGAGCATTTATTATCCTCCAAACCCTCCAATCCAGAACTCGCCTGTGTTAAAGGAGAGGAGTTAAATGAGTAGAGAGAGGACTAATCCATATTTTAGTAGGGGTACCCCTGACTAAAATTTTTTAGTCTCAAGACTAGTTTTAGCCCCTCTTTAGTCAGGGGTGCTTGAAACTTTAGCCTCTTAAAAAGACTATTTTTAGTCAGACTAAAATAAGTCCCTTGGATCCAAGCACCCTCTAAGCATCCTGGAATTCTTTGACAAAACTAAGCACCCTAAAATTCTTTGACAACTAAACTGCTGGCTATATGATGTTGGCCATATATATTGTACGTATATAATGTGAAGAAACGAGTGGTAGTACTATACCAACTAAAAGATGAAATGTAAGAAATACTAGTATGTACGTACTGAAGAGTTAAAGTAACGAGAAGAAACATAACATAGTTCTGCTGGGGGCTCAGCACAACACACCCCTCAAATTAAATTAAGCACACCTGAAATTAAACTTTGCAACTATTCCGGTAGACACTGCATTAGAACCACCATGAGCAACGACACTGCCACCTTACTCGGAGTCCTCGTCCATGTCCTCAACTTCGTCCTTGTCCCTCTTCCTCTTGGCTGATACTTCTTTGCTTGAACCGCACACTTGGCTGTTGCTCTTCATCCAACCCTTGTAGATATTGAAGCAAAGGTAGCCATCCATTGCAGCGTAGTGGATGTGGTCTATATCTAGTACATTCCGCTACCATGCATGACGATGGAACGTGTATGGAGGTTTCTCCAGTTTACCGTACGAAGGATGAACCATGGCTCCTGCCAGGGTCAGCATTGAAGGCTGACGAGAGGACACCAGCCGATTCTTCTGGAGGTCGAAGGTGTTGCCTACAATGAGGCCTATCCGACGCAGGACTTCTTTGTCGTTACCAAAGTCTATAGTAACGAATTTGACTAGGTTGCTCTCGAGGAAGTCCTTAAAATCCTGGCACTCAACGTCGGCATGGCATATGTGGTAGACCAAGCATAAGTCATGCACGCAAACCTGGATCACGGCGGGCTTCTTCCTCTCTTCGTCCTTTAGATCCTTCTCTCGTCCCAGGACTGTGGTGTACTCAACATCTAGCCCAGCGACCCACTCATCATCTGAGTCTTCGAACATGTGTTTGAAGCGAGAAAGGCATCCTTTCACCGTCGCAGAAGAATGGGTGTAGATGACGTCGAACTCATCACCGGTGATGGTTCTAACCTTGTACTCACCGCCGGTCGTGGAGATTTGGGACGCCATGGATTTGGGAGGAGGGTTAGGATTAGTGGAACTGCCGTAATGTGAATGGACGGGACGACTAGGAGCGAACCGCCGTAGTATTGAAGGACGTGCGAGGACGAGTAGGAGCGAATTGCCAGCGTGCGAACGGCAGGGTAATGGGTTTCCATTCTCCCATGATACGGGCTTCCGAGAGCCCTTGGATCTGAGATCGAACGGTTGCATGGCGTGATTCTAGACCTATGGGTGAATATCCTATCCTGGAGGGTTATTCTGCAAATTTTCAGCAACTTAGCATGCGACCGTTTGATCTCAGATCCAAGGGCTGCCAGCAGCCCGTATCATGGCCGCGCCTACCACGACCGTCGCGTCGCTCGCGCGGTCGCGCCCTTGGAGATTTAACACGGTGCGTTAGGCTATCTGATGTTGGCATGTCATACATAGTCATCACTTAGTCACTCATACTACAACAAGGTTGGCTATAAGGTTGGCTATAAGTGTAAATTTTTTTACTCCTCTCTATCTCTTTCTTCGTACTCCCTCCGTCCCATAATATAAGAACGTTTTTGACACTAGTGTAGTGCGAAAAACGTTCTTATATTATGGGACACAGGGAGTACTAGTATTTATTGCATTTGCCAAGGAGTGACCTCTTCCAATGAAATGGTGTTGCTAAGTTTGCTTCATTTAATTAGCTATAGACTCAAAATTGTCTTTTCACCTAGGTACACGCGCTTAGCACCGTTTCTTCCTTGGGTCACCAAACTAGTCTCTCTCTTCTTGATTAACTTGCCACATCAGACTTTATGCCTATGTGGCAAGCTTAAGCACCTGTAGGAGCAAGTAAAAGTAAGTACAATAGTGCGCTTTACATGGCATTTTTGCATATGTGGAGGAAAGTGAGGCAAGGAAAAAGTGGAGAAGTGGGCTCTCATGCAAGAGCCAGCCTCTACTACATGGTGGAGCATTGGGAGAGGCACCTGTATGGAGCTGGTCAGGAATCGGGAGACTCACGCCGGTCGTAGCGCCGCAGTTAAAATGATAATGGCAAGTCAAATCACGGGGCCCCACCTGTCCAGCAGTAACTCGCTGTCAAATCACACAGCCCTACGTTTGCAGCAGCCTACTCCCTCGTCTTCTCGCGTCTCTGTCGAACCGACTAGGTGGAACTGCCCCGCCTACCGTGCAGGAAAAGCCCCGCCCTCGACTTTTAAATACAACTACATCTGCTTAAGAATCTAATGATATACTTCTTGTGACATAGTAACTCATATTTAGTTAGTCAAATGGATGACCTAGAACTACGTGCAGGCCCTATAAACCGAGACGCCTAAAAAAAAGAAAACCGAGACGGAGAGGGTAGTTCAGCACGTATCTTTTTAGATCAATATAGTCGGGATTCACCAAGAGCAAAACCAAGTGGTAGGCTGCTCCTGTCGTGTTGGCGTAGCAACTCAAGCAGGGTTAGTCCGCACACGAAATGGCGACACAGTTAACAGGACCCCTTTGGCCGACATGTGGCTCATCCACCGTCTTGTTCCACGTGCGATGCACCAAATTACAGTTCGGAGCAGCGGTTGGAATTGGAGGCACCCCGGTCGTAGTGCCGCAGTAGTAGAAAATAAGCGATGAGGGGTCAAATCACAAAGCCCCACCTTTCCCGCATTAAGCTGGACGGACGAAGCAACCATCATTTCACTCTAGGGCGCAAGAGCATAAAGAAAAGAGAAAACAATGATGCGTGCGGCAGCTACCTAGGGCACCCTAGGGTAGGGGTCTCCCTCGTCTTCTCGCGTCTCTGTCGAACCGACTAGGCGGAACTGCCCCGCCGCCTACCGCGTAGGAAAAGCCCCGCCCTCGACTTTTAAATAGTATACAATATACTAACTTTGTATCCATGGATTGCGCCCACGCCATGGAGCAAAGTGTCTAGAAAACGGCGGTACACATGTACGGAGTATACAGCACGCCCGTCGTGTTCGCGTCGCATCCCAGACGGTCGGTCGGTCTGGCACACTGCTCTCCGAATGGAACGTGCGTCATATTGCGTTTGCACACACATGTGGGACGGCAATTGAGAACCGACCATAGGCACACTCCCCGGCCCCGCAAGTCGGTGACTTAATAGAAGAGGGAGACGAGCGATAGTACTAGAGAAGTGTTGTACTACGTTGGTGCCTGGACGATCCCTGCAAGACACGAAAGATCAGTTCGTCCATGCATGTGACCAGACTCCAGCAGACACGCCTGGATTGGCTATCGTCTACATATCGTGCATGCTGTGTTGTACATGGCTGTAGTTGTGGTGAGAAATCTAAAAAAAGGTTTCTTGTCATCTCGCAAAATTAGGTGTCATGTGCTTCGGATCACTCCGAGGGTTAAATAGCGACAACTGAGTTGGGCTAGTCATTGGGGGCGCATGCACGAACAGTGACTACTCGGATGCCATCTAGGTCAAGCCGGCTATGTTAATTAGGACATCTATCGACGGACCCCTTTTCTACGAGTTTATCTTTAATTTGAGCTTTGTTCCTCGTCTAGTTTGTCCGTCGGGATTCATGTTGTCTCCTTTGGGCAGTGAGGTTATGATTTCTTGTCATGTGGCATTTTTTCGTGTTATATGTTATAATACGGCGCTTCAGATCAAAATGACGACAACTGCGCCTCCGGGCCACGTGCATGAAGACTTCTCGACAGTCATTGACGAGGTCAAGCCGGCTCTGGTAGACAAAAGAAAACTAGTACTACTCCACTATATAGGCAGGAGCCTCCGCGCTTGCTTGCTAGTGTTGCTCTCTTCACACTGTCTCGGCCTCTCTAGATCTAAACACGACAGCGGTGGCCACACACTCTCTCTCTCTGCTCACCGCTGGTCACAGATCCAGCCGGATCCTCTCCGCCGGGGAAGGTGAGAAGGTGCAACATTCACGCGGTCGTCCTCGGCGACGGCTCTTACCCACTGCTGGGCGCGTCCTGATCAGCCTGCCTTGCCGTTCTCTCCCAAGCACCGCTGGCGAGGGAGGGCCTCCGACCCCTTCTTCCTCGCTGCCGTAGTGTGGGCAGATCCGGCCTCCCGCCGCCCACCTAGCGACATCCCAGCGACCATCAGGTATAACTTCCTTCGAAACCGGCCTTGCTCTACTTCCCGAGCTCCTGACGTCGCTGCATTTGTATCTTTTACTATTTCTCAGGCCCCCTCGTAGATAGGATCAATCGGCTGTTCGAAAACCACCTATTTTTTTTACGTTTAAGAGGTAAAACTAGTTCATGCACTCGAATCTAGTACTACTTGGTCAAACAAGGAAGAAAGGGGGTGGGGGTGGGGGAGGATTTGTTACCTAAATCTAGGACTTGGTCGAAAGAGGAAATAATGGGGGCGAAAAGTAGCAGAGACTGGCTATCCAACTGGTCTCTAGGTCTAATAGGGAAATAAAGGGAAACGCAGTACAAACTCAATATAAACCCGATCTATTGGTTGAAAAAGGAAAGAAAGTGGGGACTGGGGGACAAGTCAACAGAGTAAGTCCAGCACTAGATTTGCTAGCCTCACACAGTATAAGGTGGCTATACCAAACAAAAATGGGACCAACCCAGATATCCTGTTCTGATGTTTGTTGCCCCGAGCCACTCATATGTAATGCCACTGGTAAAATGTAGCAGTCGCACTGTTAAAAGTAAAGACACGTTACATCAATGTTGTTTTCAATGTAATGGCACCAGTAATATGAATCAATGGCACTTCTTTACATGTCCTGCTAAAATTTCCCATTAAGATAAGTTGGTTCTTTTCGTTAGAAATGCAACTGTCCTGGTCCGCCTACTCTCTCGTGCCCAAAGTAATGTCATATTTAACGGTTGTCATAGTTAATCCTAATGCCCACACTAATATCTAGCAATGCCAGTGCTTTAGAAATTGCTACTGTCCTTGTAGGATTGCAATTCAGATAAGGAACATGCTTCTTTTCATTTGATGCATGTTTCACCACTTGTTAGTCACCCTCCTTTCCACCTTTTTTGTGCAAACAGAGATATACATTTCACGCTCGATCTTAGTTGAACTGCACAAATGATATCCAAATTATAGTTGAGCATTCCAGGAGCTTCACAACCAACCTTGATGTTGCTCAATTTTATTGCAACTAATGAAGAAGAAGCTCTGTGGGTTTCGTTTTCTGATGGAAATGGAACCGGGGCTGGATCCCTTTTCTTAAAGAAAATTGAAGAAGAAGCTGCTAGCTCACGGGACATTGCTTCATTTTAGGTGAACTGCACCAAAAGGTCCCATGAATTGAATCATTCATGTTGGTGACTGAAAGAGCCAGCTTCAGCATCCCAGTCTAAGCACCCCCGGCCTCCATCCTTGTGACGCACGGTACACCTCATTTGCCACCTGCTCGACCCTAGTGTAACTGATAAAATGAAGTAATAATACAGTTAAAATAGAGCGAGTGTCATCTCTATCATTTCATTTCCAATGTAGATAAAGAAAGTGCTTCTCTTTGTTAATGTATGTTTCATCAACTAGTCCCATTGTTAATGTTTAAGCGTTTCTGCAAACTAGGGTGCTTAATTTTAGTTGATATGTACAAAAATAGAGATTTGAATGTCTCAAGGCGCCTCCTTGTACTACCGCTGTACACTGATGTTCATCACTGACAGAAGGTGTATCTGGGAGACTTGGGACGATGTCCAGTATGAGGCGTACCGTATGAGGCGTCGCAGGGCCCATCTCGCCCTCGCAGCATGGCATAATATGATACTATCACAATATTTTCTTCTATTTATTTTGTGTGTTTCATCAACTAGTGCCACTATAATGTAATCACGCTTTTTCATTATCTGTGCAAACAGGGTTATTCAGCTGCATTTTGGTGGAACTGCACAAATGTACGCATGGAACCGACATATATGTAGAGTGCGAGGTGTGCCAAGTAAAAATTACCGACACCAACCATGCTGCATGCACGCATTGGCATCCACCACCACCAGTGGGATGTGTGGCGCTCTCTGTGGACGGATCTTTCTCGGCAGCAAATCATCTAACCAAATACTAGTAGCTTATATTGGCAATTTTCTAGGGAGTACTCTTTTCTGAAAGAAGCACCAATCTATTTTTCTTTATTTGTACACTGTGTCAACACTTTGACCCAAAGGTCCAGAGCTATTTTAGGGTGATTGGCATAGTACTCGGAGACTGATTGTAAGCATGATTTTCATTAGCTGTCACACTGATTGTAAGCATGAGCAGGTGGAAGATTAGGTTAGTGCGAAGCTTACCTTAAACCCTACCGCCGCCGTTGGAATGAGGTGAGCGTCGAGGGAACCGTGGAGAACGGCGGGGAAGCGACGTCGCGCCATCCGGCCTCCTCTTGCGGTGGGAGAACGAATACTCCTGTGGCTCCGGCTGGCTCTGCACCCTCACGAACGGCACACCATACTCGATCGATTCGTTATCCTCTGGGTGCTCGACCTTCGACCTGTACGCCCACCACCTCCGCCTGACTGTCGCCTCGGGCGAATCTGTCTGCTCCATCGCCCAGAGGAGATACTCGATGAACTCGGACGACTGCAGCGTGACTACTGCCGAGGAGTACATGTACATCGCCGCCCTCATCGCCGCCGTCTCGCTCTTTCACATACATTGCCACATGGCCCGCACCGTCCTTGAAATCTCCCACTCATTGTCAAACCAACTATGGATCTCCTTCAACCTGGCTAACTTTGCCTGGTCGCCGCCGACGATCTGCCTGATTCGCTGCTGCATCCTCTCCATAGATGTCCTTCTGAGTGGTCCGGTGCTAGCTTTGGAAGATGGGAGGAGAGACGGTGGTCTTGCAATAGAGAAGAGGGAGAGGCGAGACGGTGGTTTTGGAATGGAGATGATGGAGAGGAGAGGAGGTGGTTTTGCAATGTAGAAGATCAAAAGAGGGAGAGGCGAGATGGTGGTTTTGGAATGGAGATGATGGAGAGGAGAGGAGGTGGTTTTGCAATGGAGAAGATCAGAAGAGGGAGAGGCGAGACGGTGGTTTTGGAATGGAGAAGATGGAGAGGAGAGGAGGTGGTTTTGCAATGGAGAAGAGGGAGAGGAGCGTGCGGCAGCGATTTAGGATTGGACGAGAGGGCCGGCGCGCTGTGACTGGATCAAAATCAAAATCAATTTACCCTTCAATTAAGAAAGCGACCCACATTAACTAGTCTCCCTTTTATTCTGGGTCATAATTGACCATGATTTTCACACATAAAATATATGTTATACGTTGCAAAAATAATATAATTTTAAAGTACATTCAGATATGAACCAAACGATACAATTTTTGGTGACATGCATTCACATTTTGCTTGTCAAATACAGTACGTGGTCAAACTTTGACCCAAAATACGCAAAACAACAAAAAAATACTTCCAAGACCAGCGCCGCTCTTCCGCTCTTCTCCTCTTAAACCACCACCGCTCCTCTCCTGTTCCAATCTAAATGCAGCGCCGCTCCTCTCCTCTTCCATTTCAAAACCACCGCCCCTCCTCTCCTATTCCAGTCCAAAACCAGCGTCGCTCCTCTCCCGTTCTAATCCAAAACCAGCGCTGCTCCTCTCCTCTTCCATTCAAAAACCACCGCCGGTGAGTGAAGGTGCTGTGGAGAAGTAGATCGATGGAGGAGTACAACCGATACGTGAGGATCGCAGACGGCGACCCTGTGAAGCTAGCTAGGATGTTGGAGATACAGTCTTGGTTTGACAACAAGGACCCACTGGCGGCGACGGTGACATCCATGGCCAAATATCTGCAACAGAGCGAAAAGGCGGCGATACTCCCGGAGGGAGTCGCGCCGGAGTACATAGAGCTGCTGCTCTGGGCCATGGATCAAACAGATTCACCGAATCCGATCGTGAGGGAGCGGTGGTGGGAGTATCGATCCCAGATGGAGCATCCACCAGAGATTGAAGGATCGAGCATCTACAGGGTGCCGTTTGTGAGGGTGTCCTGCCAGAGCGAGCCGGTGGAGTCTTCGTCAACCGAACCCAACTGCAAGAGGAGAAAAGCAGTTGGCCCGACGACGCTTCCCCGCCATTGTCTCCCTCGCCGTTCACATCGTCTCACGGGGCGGCTGTCTGCCGCCGAGGAATATGAGGGGGCTGCCCCCCAGCCCAATAGTCGGGCAGGTTGTGAATTGTCAGGAGGAGCTTAGGGTTGTCAGTATTTGCAGGTTGTGAATTGTGTTTTGTGTTGTGTATTTTGAGAGTACTTTCAGATATGAATGTCTTTTGAATTTCAGATTTGCAGTATTGAGCATATGAAGTATTTTATGAATTCTAGAGATCTATTTTTAGCACTTAAAAAAATGTAGTTTCATAGGAGTATAAAAGTGCAGACAATGTGATTCTCAGAGAAGAAACTGCAAGTTTCAGTTTCAGATAAGAAACTGCAAGTTCAGTTTCAGATAAGAAACTGCAACTTTCAGAGGCAGAGCATTTATATTAACACGACCCTTTCAAACAGGGTTATCATCATGTTGGAAGTTTTATTCATGGTCGAAAATGGAACTACCAGCCAGTTAACATCATGTTGATCAACATTCATGCATAGCACATCTTCATATGATGCACAGTCAAAATGCCCACACAATGTCGAGTGTGCGAAACACAGAGAAAACGAGGGACGAAGTTTTGGCAAGTGTTGGACGTGGTTTTGGGCTGCCCCGTCTAGGCCTGCTCCCTCCTCCCCGCGGCCGCGCAGGCCTCACCGCCCCACCGTACTCCCATCGCTGGCCTAGCCATCCCTCTACTCACCCACACCTGCTGTTATTCTCCGGGGATGGCAGACGAACCAGTAAACCCTCGTACAGTCGTACTCCTCTCCGCGCGGGCTTCCACTGCCGCGTCTTCCCCAGCTCCCCGTCGTCCCCTTCCTAGGCCTCGCCGTCGTCC
This sequence comes from Aegilops tauschii subsp. strangulata, assembly GCF_002575655.3. Taxonomy (NCBI): domain Eukaryota; kingdom Viridiplantae; phylum Streptophyta; class Magnoliopsida; order Poales; family Poaceae; genus Aegilops; species Aegilops tauschii. The sequence goes on from NC_053036.3 coordinate 579,845,392, forward strand.
ACTGCCCTGGCGCTCTCGGCGCGGCCTGGTCAACGTGGTCAACGACCGACATGCATCTGAAGTGGACTGTACGTGGAGAGGCCGATAGCTGGGTCCACGGCCGCACGCAAGGAAATGCCTCCTTATTACACGCAAAATAATGATTCCTCCAACTGACATCAGGGACCCACCGAAAGGGCCTCTGTATTTCGTGAAAAAAATGTTACCGCCGCTGACAGCTCGGACCCACCAGCTATATCTTCGCACGCAAGGAAGTGCCTCCTTATTACGCACAAAAAAAATGAATACCCCCCTACTAGCTGGGACCCACCATGGTGGGAGGCTGACTTGTGGGCCTACTAAGTTGACTGGGACGGGGGCCTTTGTCAACTTTAGTCAATATGAACGATTCTAGCTCCAGTGACCGTACGATGTCCATCCAACGGCCGTAGTGCTTCTTCAACCTCTGGTCTTCTTGCTCCAGCCGCCCAAAGCAGCGCCGGTCGTGCCGCATGCTCCTGCCTCCCCTGGCCGGCTGTGCTGCCGCGGAGGCCTCACCGCCCCTACTATTTCCACCGCTGGCCAGGCCCTGCGGCGACGGCAGCCTCACACCGCAGCCGAAGCAGTGAACCCCCGTACCCCTCTCCGCGCGGGCTTCCACTGTCGCGTCTTTCCCGGCTCCACGTCGTCCCCTTCCTAGGCCTCGCCGTCGTCCACCGCCGTGGTGCTCTCCGCGCGGCATGGTCAATGTGGTCAAGGAATGACTTCCATCGGAAGAGTACTGTACGTGGAGAGGCTGACAGCTGGGTCCACGGCCACAACCCAGTTTTTTTGTGATTTGCCAAGTAAGTCGCTTTGTTAGGCCTGTTGGGCTGCAAATCTTTCAAGACGAGGAGAGCTTTCATTCGGCTGGCCGAGAAAATGGCCCATCAGTAATGAGAAATGGGCTCTACATTTTTAAAACACATCAAACCGGCAATTAGTTTCAAATATCTTTTTTTTTCATTTCGAGATTTTAAATTACATTAATTTTTATGCGTGGAGAATTTGTTGGATTTTATATTGATATAGATTTATTTTTAAAATCAGTTTGAATGTGAGTCGAAATTTCGGGATTAAAAACAGTTCGGACCGCACCGAAATATGCAAAATTTCGTATAATTTTTTAACCGTGGCCACAATATGGGCTGTAGTGCTGACAAAAAGAATATGGGCTCCAAAAAACCTTAATAATTAGCAAATGGGCTATAAATTATTAGAAATAATGGCAGATGGGCTGTATGCTGTTTTCCACAGATTTTAGGCTTTCCTAAAAAAAAGGTTGACGCACAAGCAGTGACTGTTGGATGGCCATCCAACGGCCGTCGTGCTTCTTCAATCTCCGCTCTTCCTGCTCCAGCCGCTCAAACAAGCGCCGGCGGGACTGCCTGCTCCCTCCTCCCCGCGGCCGGCTCTGCTGCCGCGCAGGCCTCACCGCCCCACCATACTGGCCTAGCCATCCCTCTACTCACCCACACCTGTTGTTATTCTCCGGCGACGGCAGACGAACCAGTAAACCCTCGTACAGTAGTACTCCCCTCCGCGTGGGAAACAACTGCCGAGTCTTCCCTGCCTCCGTGTCGTTCCCTTCCTAGGCCTCGCCGTCGTCCACCGCCCTGGTGCTCTCGGCGCGGCCTGGTCAACATGGTCAACGACCGACATGCATCTGAAGTGGACTGTACGTGGAGAGGCCGACAGCTGGGTCCACGGCCGCGGAGGCCTCACCGCCCCCTACTATTCCCACCACTGGCCAGGCCCTACGGCAACGGCAGCCTCACACCGCAGCCGAACCAGTGAACCCTCGTACTCCTCTCCGCACGGGCTTTCACTGCCGCGTCTTCCCCGGCTCCCCGTCGTCCCCTTCCTAGGCCTCACCGTCGTCCATCGCCCTGGTGCTCTCGGCACGGCGTGGTCAACGTGGTCAAGGAACGACTTCCATCGGACGTGGACTGTACGTGGAGAGGCTGACAGCTGGGTCCACGGCCGTAGCAAGGAAGTGCCTCCTTATTACACGGAAAATAATGATTCCTCCACCTGACAGCTGGGACCCACCGGACGGGCCACAGTATTTCGCGAAAAAAACATTTCCCCCTGACTGCTTGGACCCACCAGCTACATCTTCGCACGCAAGGAAGTGCGTCCGGGCAAAAAAAAACGATTCGCCCCCCTGACTGCTGGGACCCACCAGCTACATCTTTGCAAGCAAGGAAGTGCCTGATAGTCGGGAGCCACCTGGTCGAAGCGTACGTAGCATTGTCATTCTGGTCGCGAACGTGTACGTACATATATACTGGTGGATGTAGAGGCGCGCACGTGTCGTAGTAGAGGCGCGTACGTGTCGTAGTAGAGGCGCGCACGTAGCATGTACACGTACGTACAACGGCCAGGGTGCAAGAAAGAAAATACGGCCACGTATGTGTACATACGGGCGGGGTCTGGAACGCCTACTCGCGCATACGTACGGCCAGGGCTCGTGTACATGGCTGGGTCGGAATGGAGAAACAACGTCGTCGTGTTCATGGGGAGGCAACGGAATGCGTCGTGTTCATGGGGATGCAACGGAATGCGTCGTGTTCATGGGGAGGGGTGTGGCGTACCGCAAAATGGAGGAAATTGACCTCCTACGGTCGAAACGGGGGTCCTGTTGATCGGGAGGAGTGTGGCGTACCGCAAAACGGACGAAACGGACCTCCTACGGTCGAAACGGGGGTCCTGTTGATCGGGAGGGGTGTGGCGTACCGCAAAACGGAGGAAACGGACCTCCTACGGTCGAAACGGGGGTCCTGTTGATCGGGAGGGGTGTGGCATACCGCAAAACGGAGGAAACGGACCTCCTACGGTCGAAACGGGGGTCCTGTTGATCGGGAGGGGTGTGGCGTACCGCAAAACGGACGAAACGGACCTCCTACGGTCGAAACGGGGGTCCTGTTGATCGGGAGGGGTGTGGCGTACCGCAAAACGGGACTCCACGGGATACTGTTCATCTCCACCGTCGACCTCCTCCAGCCTCCACGGGCTACCGTCGACCTCCTCCAGCCTCCACGGGCTCCTGTTCATCCAGCCTCCACCGCGCGCTACTCCACCGGCTACTGTTCAACCACCCCTCCACCGTCTACTGTTCATCCAGCCCTCCACACCACGGGGTCCTGTTCAACCACCCCTCCACGGGCACCCCTCCACCGTCTACTGTTCATCCAGCCCTCCGCACAACGGGGTCCTGTTCAACCACCCCTCCACGGGCACCCCTCCACCATCTACTGTTCATCCAGCCCTCCACCACACCACGGGGTCCTGTTCATCCAGAGGCAACGCCACCGCTCACTGTTCATCCAAACCCCCCCGCAACGCTCACTGTTCATCCCAGAGGTAGCATCGATCGGCTTCAGTTAGCAGCAGTAGCGAAGGAATCGCTCGATCGGGTTCAGTTAACAGCCATCGATCGATCGCTCGGGTTCAGTAACGCGTAGCCTGCAGTGCAATCGCTCGGGTTCAGTTAGAGCTCAACGCCTCGCTCGGGTTCAGTTAGAGCCAACGCCTCGCACACACGCGCGTACGTGTACGAGAGAAACGCGCATCGCTCGGCCCCCGACCTCCCACCATAACCGGGAACTCCCCGAAATTTTCCTCGCCCTCGCTTCTACCACGGGTTTTTCCGTCATGGACAGCCCAAAGAATGTCATGCAGCTGCGTCTCCGGCCCGCCCAGGACGAAAAGCCCATTTTTTGTCATGATTTTTTGTCATAGAAGTAGGAGCCCACCACATCTATGATGATACCGGGTTTTGTCACAATTATCGTCATAGAAGTGTCATATGTATGACATAATTTTTTTTCGTTCGGCCCAAAATGTCACGGATGTGTCTTTTTTTGTAGTGCATCCTTCTATCACAACTCGTGTTATGGGGCTCTATAGCCCACCAGTTGATATAGTCCTTTCTATTGTTTTAGCACCAAGTTTAGGTTCCCCAAACTCGGCCCGAGGACAACTCTAATCCACCCCCAAGAAAATAACTCCAATAAAACTACCATTTTGGGGGAACTAGACATATCTGACACATCCCCAAAAGTCTATAACTCCCAAAGAGTTCTTGGTCAAATCAACCCCCCTCCCAATATTATCAGGGCTAAGTGAGCTATCCAATCAATCTCCTAATCGACCAAATTTATGCGGGGGGAAACTTACATTTCTAACTGCCACACACTACCACTGCGATTCACCGCACCGGGCTTGTCTCTAACCACACCACCGGCTAACGCACCCCAATCCGCCCCACTGACCTCGCCCTGTCTTCCCTTGTTGCTCGCCACAAATGGAATCACCTCCCAACCTGGTCCACAACCACTGCCTTGTCACACTATGGATTCGAGGACCAGACCGCCGATCCTCATCACTTGAGCTACATGTTGCATAATGTTCGTGCCCTACCTATAAGTAGACGTCGCCAATGCCCTCAACTTACCCTGATGTCCTCCATTGTTGTGCCGCTCTCTCCACCACCACCTATCGACCCAAGAAATCACAAGCTCCCATGTTGTGTCGATCACGGAGCACATGATAGGGCGACAACTTCCTCCGAGTGAAACAAGCTGAGATGACTCATCGAACAAGCCGCCACATGACCTCCTCTGTCATGCCCTCAACCTATTTGACAAGTGGTCCACAAGGTGAGTTGGCTTGTGCCAGTGGCGGAGCTTGAGCCAAAAATATGGGGGGGGGGGCAAACATAATTGTTTACAACTTACTTTTAGTGAAGAATATGCCTAATACAAAGGGATATAGGCTTGTTTTCTTGTGAGCTGGGGGGCATGGCCTAAGTTAGCCCCCATGAAGCTCTGCCACTGGCTTGCGCAACAGTTCTTTGACGACTCATCATCACCGGAGGAGGAAAGATGATGACGACTTTGATATGGTCTTGATGATGATCATGGAGGAAGAAGGAAGCAGTTCTCAGATCGGTCGTAGGTACATTCGTCATAATAGGAATATGTACCCAAAATCATGAGATATTATTTCATGGAAAGTTTAGTGTATCGGACAAACTTGTTCACACGATGTCTCAGAATGCCGACGACGCTCTTTCTGGGACTGCGGTCGAAGTACATGATTATTTTCTCTTGCAAAAGGCGGATGCTGCGAGAAAACTTAGTGCAAGTGCAATTTAGAAGTGTTGTGCAACAATGCATGTGTTGGAATATGTAGTCCCAAGTGACTTGGCATATGAATATGTCCAAATTTGCGAAGATCTTATCATTACTTGTATGAAGAGGTTTGCAAAGCATGTGGTTGAGATGTTAGGAGAATAGTACCTAATAGCATCCAATGAAAATGGCACGACAAGGATACTGAATGTTGGTGCAATGAGAGGGTTCCTTAGGACGCATGTGAACATCGATTGCATGCACTAGACAACGAAGAATTGTCCTACGAGATGGAGTGGGCAGTTTACTAGGAGTTTCCATGATCTAATCATCATACTCAAAGTTGTTGCCTTCGATGATCAATGGATTTGACATTGTTACTTTGGTATGCATAGATCTCACAATAAAAACAATGTCCTACAAAGAACTCATCTTTTTGTAAGGCTTGTTGCAGGGGAAACTCCACCTTGCAACCTGGGAGTTACCGGCCACTAGTGTGATAAGGGATATGACCTAGCAGATGGTACCTACCCTTCATGGTCCACATTTGTGAAGACAAATTGAAGCACAGAAGGCAACAAGAGACCTCACCTTTGCTTCGCTCAAGAATCTGTGAGAAAAGATGATGGGAGGGATTTTGGTGTGTTGCATACTTGCTTTGCCACTATTCATAGACCTCTACATATTGGAACTAAAAAAGCACCGCGGATTATCATGACATGTTGTGTGATCTTTCACAACATGATCATAGAAATGAGAGATGCCCACCACACAACTTGGATTTTAATCCCAATCAAGATCATTTCACACCTCTGTGTAATGCATCTAGACTCATAGGTTTCTTGAAGTGCATCAACAATTCAAAGATAAGCAAACTCATGTGAAACTACAGGAATACCTTATGAATCACCACCGGCAATGTCTTGGACAATAAATCTATCATGAATCATCATGTTTATTTAGAACATTTGCTTCATTTAGACCCCATGTGCTTAAATTTGAATATATAAGTTTGAAAACAATGAGTTTGAAATATTGTTCAAATATTTGCATCATTGACATCAATGTTTGAACTACTATGTTGTGGAAATTAGTTCAAATGGGGTCTAAAGCTTACAAAACAGATTGAGAAAAGGCAAAGAAAGTTTTATGAACTCAGTTTTGAGGATAGGTTAGATGTCACCCTCCCAATACCTAGGAATTTTTGGAGTTAAGTTTTAGGGATTGATTTTTGGGCACTAACTTCTAGGGATGGATTAGAGTTGCCCTGATGATGCTAGATGCCTAGCTTTCGTTGATGGTGGGGTGATGCGATGGCACCCATAGGTCATCATTGTTTTTAACTGCTGGCTTCAAAGGCTTCCTAGAGTATTTTGGTGGAGGTGTAGCTATTGAACCCCAGAGTTCATCGTCCTCACTGGGCGATGTCGAGGTCTTGAAGTTTGCAACTCTCAATGTATTTTTTGGCACCGAAACAACTATAGAACCCCATAGAGCATCATTTTCCACTTTTGGCACCTTGGGTGGATTTGATCTTGATGAGTTTGAAACTACATTTCACAAAATTCAATAGCAAAAGCATATAGATTATTAAGACTTATGGTAGACCTACACATGGGCTTACATTGGATAGGGTTGCTTTGCTTGCACCACTCAACACTATTCACATTTAGATATGTCTTTTTTTGTTTCTCTATGTGGTGATTGAATTTGGATTTGAAAATTTTAGAGATGGTAGACACATGTGAGCATTCACATTTTTTTTTCATTTTTAATCTTTTGAATTTGAATTTTGTGTGTTGGTATTATGGCATCACTGGATACTCACACGAGAGCTCAGAACGGTTGACCACATACTTTCTAATATGCACATTTTCATTACACGACAAGCATATGTATGTAGTAAGAAATAGTAAGATCACAGCGATTGCCATGGCAACTGAGCATAAGTTTTCTCTCTCCGTAGTTTCCTTTTGTTTTAAGCGAGATGCCATCAATTTTCCTTTTCCTTATCCACTCTTGGGAGCTTAGTCATAGATTGTTTTGGAAGGGGTGGACACCCAATCTTCATTTAGCCCCGTTAAGATATATGCAAGCTAATTGAGTAATTGTGTTGTCTCTGCTGGTGAAAAAACCGGCATCGTTAAGTTTTTAATGTTGCATTTAGTCAGTATAAAATCACTTCAGAAATGTGCTATGCTGGTCTCAAAGACGTTAGAGCATCTCCAGCCGCGCCCCCAACAGCCCCCCAGGGCGCCTTTTTATGCGCAGGCGCCGAAAAAAACCCCCAGTCGCGCCCCCAAGACGCCGAAATCCGCTGGCTCGGCCCATATTTGGGTCCGGCGATCGCAGGCTAAACCCAGCGCACTGGGGGGGGGGGGGGGGAGGGGCGCTCGGGCGGAAGGGGAAAACATGCCTGGGCCACACTGTCAAGCGAAAAGTCATGGCAATCCGTCCAGATTTGCCCCCAACCCCCCGGCGAGCTCGGCCACCATCCTGCTGATCCTGGCGCCGCCCACCGCCCAGCACCGCTAGATAGGCCATTCCCCGCCGGAAAAGAAAGAAGGTTTTGCCGCGGCAGCCTCCCCACCAGCGCCTGGGTGAGTTTTTCGGCGCTCCGGCCGCGCAGGGCGGTATACCGGCAGGTGTACGCCCAACACGCCTGCCAGGTGTTCGTGTTTTGTCTGCTCGGCGATGGACCGGACAACGAGGAGGCTCTCGCGGTGCTACTGCAGGAGGAAGCCGATGCCGACGTCCAGGACGAGGAACATCTCATGGTCCTCGCCGCCCTCGCCGGCCTTCTCGCAAGCAATGAAAAGCCGCGGTGAGGTGGCTCGGCGCCGGGGTGGCTGAAAGCAAAGAACCAACATTGTCTGGAAGGCTATTGCATGCTCTACTCTGACTACTTCGCCGACGCTCCACTGCACGGCGACAAAGTATTTCGGCGCTGTTATCGGATGAACCGAAAGCTTTTCCTCAGGATTGTGAATTCCATCCAGGAGTTCGACAACTACTTCAAGTGCAAGAAGGATTGCACCGGCAAACTTCGATTCACGTCAATCCAGAAGTGCACGACAGCTATGAGGATGCTTGCATACGGAGCTCCCGGTGATTCACTCGACGACTATGGGCGCATGGCCGAGTCCACGACCATTGAGTGTTTCTACAAGTTCTGTAGGGCAGTGGTGGCAGTGTTTTGACAATACTTGCGATCACCCAATGCTGAAGACACTGCTCGGATCCTAGCATAGAATGCATCAAGAGGATTTCTTGGGATGCTTGGAAGCATCGACTGCATGCATTGAAAATGGAAGAACTGTCCATTTGCTTGGCAGGGGATGTACAAAGGCACCAAAGACGGTTGCAGTGTGGTACTTGAGGTAGTGGCCACACAGGACCTCTGGATTTGACACTCCTTCTTTGGTATGCCAGGAACTCACAATGACATCAAACGTGCTACAGTGCTCCCCTGTCTTTGCCAAGCTTGTTGAAGGTCATTCTCCTCCGGTGAACTTGGAGGTCAATGGGCGGCACTACAACAAGTGGTACTACCTAGCTGATGGCATCTATCCGAGACGGTCTACATTTGTGAATACTATCTCAAACGATGTGCCAGGAGGCAAGAAGTCTCACTTTGCGAAGGTTCAGGAGGCTTGCAGGAAGGATGTCGAGCGGGCATTTGGTGTGCTCCAATCTCGATTGGCTGTTGTCCGGTACCCTGCTTAGACCTGGTCGAAGGATCAAATGTGGGAGATCATGACTTGCTGTGTCATCTTGCACATCATGATCATTGAGAGCGAGAAGGAAGAGCCAGTATTTGACACTGAACCATATTACAGGTAGGGTCCTCTTGCACAACTTGATCACCAGCTACCAGCAACCTGGACTGCCTTCCTCAATATGCGTCAGGAGATCCGAAACCCACAGGTGCATCAACAACTGCAGCAGGATCTGGTGGAGCACCTATGGAGGCTCAAGGGCAACGCCTAGCTCGACGTGTGATGAAATATGAGTATTTATTTGTTGAACTATATAATTTGTATTGAACTATTCGATTTCTATTGATTTTCTATGATGAACTATGTGATAAAAAAATTACTTATGTTGAATTCGCGTCGAACCACGATAAATATGGGCCGATTTGCGCCGACATTGGGCCGATTTTTCACCGAAAGTGGGCCGAAAAGCGGTCACATTTGCATCAAAAATGGGCCGATATCGGCGCCTGGGGGCGACTTGGAGGGCGACAGCTGGGTACCCAATCGCCCCCAAAGCCGATTTTAGCGCCGGCTCGCCCCAGGCAGCGATTTTTATGCTTTCTGGAGGGCCAACAGCTGGAGATGTTCTTAATAACATTTGCTAAAATTGCCGGCAGCAACATGCGGGCATGAAACTAGTTTATTATTATTATTGACGACGGTGAATTTCATAGAAAATAAGTCTCAACACATTACTTTATTGATGATTCGATCAGTAATTTGCTCAATCTGTAATAACGGCAACAGATGGAAGTCCAACACATGAAGAAAACAGAACTGAACACATGCAGAAAGCAGCGTCAGCTGACACCGAGTCAGCTAGCCAGCCTGTGTGATGATGCTGACAGATAACTTAGTGAAGCCTGCAAAGACACACAGACAAAAGCTCAGCGATTAGTCTCACTATTTACTTACTAATTAAAGATTAGATAGCTAATAAGTATACTAGAGTATAATCGTTCAAGTTAGGATTGGAGGATGTACTTGCTGCAGTCGACGCTGGTGCTGATGGGGAAGGAGACGGACGCGCCGCACTTGCCGGGATGCTGGCGGCGTTGCCCATGCTGATGCCCTTGAAGTTCGCCGCCAGGTTCTTGAGGCAGCGGCACGCCGCCTTCCGGTCAGCCGCGTTGGACGCCTTGCCGCTCAGGATCTTCACCCCGCCGCAGCACTCCGCCGACGGTGCCGTCGCTTGCCCCGTCGCGTAGGACATGCACGGCGCGATGGCGGACGTCACGTCTGTTGAGCATACGGTTATTAGCAAGTACGAGATAGAGTAGGATTTGGTCCTGCCTTATTTTATATTTCAAGTTGGTTATTGTACTTCTATATATATATATATATGTCCACGAGGCTTAAGCAATACATCAATTATTTCACCAATCCCTATCTTCATTCTCATGGTATCAGCCTAACCGATCCAACCCTAGCCGTCGCCCGTCCCTTCCGCTCCGTGCTGCCCCCGGTGGTCGGTCTTCATGATCGCCGCTGGGGCCACTGCCCGTACCTAGGGTTCGTCCGCCGGTCCTGTTGACCGGCTGCCCTAAAGGGTCTTTTTCCAGAGCCCTTGCTTCGGGTTTTTCTCTCTCTCGCCGATCATCTTGATTGGCGTTTTCTTTTTTGCTTTTCCGATCTAAGATTGGTTTGCGCCGCCTGCCGCCGTCGACCACCGTGTGCCTCTACTCCAACACCGGCGCGACCGGCCAGCTCCTACACCGACCCGGTGGCCTCGCGTGACAGGCGGCCCTTCACGGCCGTCGTCCGCGCGTCTGGCCGCCCGTCGCCCTGCACCGGCCATCGCGGCCCTGCTCCGACCGGGACCTCTCCATCGCCACCCGCCTCCGCCACGTCTACACGACGGCCCTGTGGTCTGCCTCGCCGGCCTCGTCCCCGGCTGCATCAACAACCCACCGTGTTTGTACTCCTGTATATATGTTTGAAAAGTAATTAAATCCACCGTGTTTGTATGAAAGTTGTCATGTTTGTATGAAATCTGACCGTGTTTGCGTGAATTTCATCTGGTTTGTTGAAAAAGAATTTGAAATGTATGTGGCTAGCTTTGGGATGGCATCCTTCTACATCCGTGTCCGCGGACTGGTCCCCCTCCCCCCTCTCCCATCTGCAGACGAATGCGGGAGGAAATTTACGGGTTGCCATTGAAGATGCCCTAAGTAGGTGGACCGCCGTTGGGAAATACACTTCGGAACCTGGTTGTATATACACCCTATATGGAGGAATTTTTCAATAATTAAACAAAAAGCGAAAATAGTTTAGAAGTTTTTTTTAGAATAAACTTGACTTTCTTTCGCACTAGTATATAAATTTTCAGAAAAAAACCAACATTGACTTCAGGGCAAAAAAGACAAAATTTATTTGCTATTATAGGTCACTATTCATATACTATTTTAGCTAAAAATTTATCTTTTTTGAAAAGAAGTCAAAGGGAGATTTTCCTTTTATGGATTTTTTCTGACAAGTACAATGAAAGATCAAGTTTATTTCAAAAAGTACTTTCAATTTTTTTGACTTTTTATTGAATTACTAATTTTTTTCGTATAGGGTTTAGATACACCCAGAAACCAAACCTCCGCGTCCGACCGTCGTTGTCAAACACAAAATGGGACGGACATTAACATGATATGAAGTAAATTATGTGTACGATCGATCTATCCACCTACCATGCCATGCATTGAGAAAAGCAAAGCTAGGATCTATGACTAATGAAGTCTACATATTAATTTCCACCGGCAAATGTACTGATCAGGCGGTCCAGAGTGATCAATGCCAGCAACATGGGTGTTTTATTTCTTGACTCCAACTAAGTGGAGTGTATATCAAGCATCTCCACCGAAGAATATCATATGAAAACAAACATATCAAGAAAACTTCATGGAAACCACCATTAAAAGTTTTGAAAAAAAATATGGGATGCTAAGAAGGTGATGTTTTATTGCTATGCGAAATTCCAAGTTGCAAAACATTATGGAATGGGAGCTAGAAAAAACAAATTTAGCAGTGAATAGTGATGTTACTGTTTGGCACTATTCAATGGTGATTTTGTTATATTTATAGCGTAATCCAGTAATGTGTTTGAACTTTGAATAAAATATTGTTTGAACTGTTTTGATTGGGAACAAGTAAATAATAGTACGTTTAAATTTGCCTCAAAAAGCATATTCATAACATAATTTGAGTGAATTAAACTTTTTACCCATTACTTTGGCATTTTTAACACTAATTAGCCATTCACAACTTTTCATCCAAACTAGATGACCCGTTACGTCCTTGGCGCAGAGACCAAATGCAACCAAGAAGTTAGGTGAACTATTAGATTTTTTTTTGCTGTACATGCAAAATACGATGACCTGTTGCGTCCTTGGTGCACAAACCAACTGCAATTGAAAGTTAGGCGAACTATTTATTATTATTTTTGGCTGCCCATAAGAAGGATTGAATTGAATGTATGGCGAAATCTAAACCGTCCTGCTCACTTTTTCAAGAAGATGCACCGAGTACACTCAATTGGGTTTGATAGATAGTCAGGTTTGACAGACTAGCCGGTACCAAGTCTGTTGCCCTCTCAAACTTAAAGCCGCCCTCGGCCTCGAGGATGAATAACAGCCGAGCTGGCCGTTCCCAAGGAGTTAGCGCTGAGAGGGCGCAACGCCGCATGGAGTTCCACGCGAATCTTGTGGAAAATTAGTTCAAATGTGATATAAAGTTTGCAAAACGAAGTGATAAATAGCGAAGGTTTTTTTTAGAGAACTAAGTTCTTGGGATGGGTTAGATGTCAAACTCCCAATACCTATGATTTTTTGGGAATTAAGTTTGGGATCAGTTAGATGCCAATCTCCCAATGCCTATGAATTTTTGGCATTAAGTTTGGGATGGGTTCTTGGCCACTAACTTTTGAGGATGAGTCACAGTTGCCGGATGCCCAACATCCGTTCCTGGTGGGGGTGCTGCGATGGTACCCCATAGGTCATCGTTCTTTGTAGAACCTCATAGAGCATCATCTTCTGCTTTTGTGCCTTAGGTGCACTTGATCTTGATGATTTTAAAACTACAGTTGACAAAATTGAATAGCAAAAGCATATAAATTATTAAGACTTATGGTAGACCTGCACATGGGCGATAGAACAAATGCACCAAGACAATGGAATAAAACTCACGGGGTTGCTTTGTTTGCACCACCGGACACTATTCACGTCTAGATTTATCTTTTCATTTGTATTTAGATAGAATTCGGAATTGGGGCATTTAGAGATTGTAGATATGTATGTGAGCATTCATAATTTTTCAGATTTTTATAAACTTCCGAATTTATTATGTAGTGGGATCATGGTATCACTAATAGTGTGGTATCACAGGATGCTTTCCCCAGAGTGCAGGACGATAGACCACATACATTCTCCTTTGCACATTTTGACCCCATAACAAGCATATGTATTGAGAAGTAGTAACATCCCGATGGTTGCCATCACAACCCAGAACAAGTCTCTTTTCTGTCAACTTTCCTTTCCGGATCTGCTCTTGGGAGTTTATCATACAAAAAAAAAAAATGGGAGGGGGGAGGGGGGGGGGGGGTATGAACATCACATCTTCATTTGGTCTTGTATAAGAATCATATGTAAGTTAGTTACGTTGTCTTTGCCGGTCAGAAAATCATCACTGGATTCGGCAAGTTGACATCGTCAAGTTTTTTCCCCTTGTATTTAGTACTAAAAAAGGGAAATTTTATGGTGCATTATAATACACCAGAGCACATGTATTATATGGACGATCTAACGGATGAGAATAACTGGGCCTTTTTGAGCCCAAGGGTATTTTCGACCAATTTTTTTAAAACTTTAATCGGCCCAATTAGGTCCAGGGGTATTCTCGTCCTAAAATTTTCAATTAAATTAATTGCATTAATAAAGCACTTCATTATAGAGGTCCAATCATCGTGCGTACTCTTTTGAATTTCGGTTCGAGCGGTTCGTCCTCTCTCCTCCTCTCGAGCCCTAACCTCGGGACCCCTCGATCGCCGCCGATCGCCTCCGGCGCCCTCGATCACCGCCGATCGCCCCCGGCGCCCTCGATCGGCGTCGATCGCACTCGCCGTGTCTACCCCTCCTGCTCCTACTCCCCCTCACTCCCTCCATCGCAAGTCACCCCCGTCGGGTCGCGGCGCCAGATCTTACGACGAGCCGCTAATCCACTCCTTCCCCGAGCGGACGCCACCTTCCCCGACCCGAGAGGCCACATCATCCTCATCGACGTGCATCAACTTTTTCACGCCGGATCTTCGCTGTAAGTGCCTAGCCCTCTCAAATCTTTTCTGGTCACTTGTGCATATAGTACCAATAGGGGTCGGATTTGATTCGGATTTAGGATATGTCATGTGAGGTTTAGGGTTTATCGTTTCAGAAAGTTGTGACGAGATTTCGATCGGATTTTGTTAGGGTTTAGGATATGTCATGTGAGGTTTAGGGTTTATGTTTTCAGAAAGTTCTGACGAGATTACGATTGAAAGGAAGTGTAAGTCAGATGTAGCTAGGACATATTGAAGGACTTAGTTAGGGTTTTGTGGCATGAGAAAGTTGTCAGCAGATTTGGATTCAAAGAAAGTTATTTTGGATTTAGTTAGGAGATACATTTGAATTGAGTTTCGAGATATTTTGGATTTAGTTAGGAGATAATTAATTTTGTATGGAGTTTGGACTTATTTTGGATTTAGTTAGGAGATAATTTGGATTTAGTTAGGCGATACTTTTGGATTTAGTTAGGAGATAATTTTGAATGTAGTTTGGAGATAATTGATCTATCAGGGTGGATCTATCAGGGCATTTGAAGGACTCGTGGACTTTGGATTTAGTTAGGAGATCATCAGTTACAGCTACTACAATCAATTAAAAATTTCTGGATTTAGTCAGTGCATATTTACTTACAGATTTTGAAGGACTGAGTTAGTGCATAATTTCGGTAACGTATGCTATCCATCCGTAACATTGACTATCTGCTTTCGCTTGCAGCATAACGACATGGATGATAAAGGCAACGATGGCAAAAACTTGGGTGATACAGGCACGGATGACAAGGACATGGGTCATAGAGGCAACGAAGGCAAAGGCATGGATGATAAGGATAATGAGGATGTAGGCAAGGATGGCATAGACATGGATGATGTACATATGCAAGGTAAAGGAATTGATAATAAAGGCATGGCTGGTTCAGACCTGAATGAGTGTATGGAATACTTAGAGATTGTGAAGAAGACTTTCAGGACTGAGGAAGAAGCCTACATGTTCTACGTAGGCTATGCGAGAAAAAAAAGGGTTTGGTGTTAGAAAGGATGATCTGAAGTACAGGGGTCTGGGTCCGAAACAAAATGCATACAGAAGGACATACAAGTGCTGCAAACAAGGATGGTGGGCCCTTAAGCACTTTAACAGAGCTGAAAGGAAAAGAACACCGAGGGGTCTTTCTCGGTGTGGGTGTCCCGCTCTTTTTCAGGTTGAGCTACAAGATAGCAGTGGCCTCTGGTTCGTCAAGAATTTTGTGGACAAGCATAACCATCTATTTGTCCCTGCTGACCTGACTCCCTACTTATCGGCTCATCGTAGAATGACTGATGCACAAAAGGACGATGTCATCGAGTATGCTGTCGGTGGACTTCGAACACATTAGATTATGAATGTAATGGAGAAGAATGCCGGAGGTCCCGACAAGCTTGGATTTATAGATCGAGACCTATACAACCATGTTTCAATCTAGAAGAAGCGCAAGATAGAATGCAGTGACGCTAGATATTTGCTCACCTATATGATTGCACAGAAAAAAGCAGACCCGGAATTCTTTTTCAAATACACAAAAGACAGCGAAGGCCATTTGAGGAACATATTCTGGGGTGACTCACAATCCCGCATTGACTATGTTGCCTTTGGTGGTGTCGTGGTGTTTGATAGTACATATCGGTCTAACAAGTACATGCTTCCGTTTGTTCCATTTGTTGGTCTGAACAATCACCGTAGCACAGTTTTGTTTGGGGTCGGTCTAGTGTCAGACGAGACAGTTGCATCATACCAGTGGCTTCTTCATGTATTTTTGGAGGCAATGTCCCAGACGGCACCAATTTCAGCAATCACCGATGGGGACGGTGCAATGGCTAAAGCAATAGCTACTGTCTGGACCGGAACAGATCATCGTTTGTGCACGTGGCATATCGAGGAGAATATGGTGATGCACCTCCGCAAGAAAAAGCTTGAGGAATTTAGGGAATTCATTTACCGTCGTTGGGATGTTGATGAGTTTGAGAAAAGATGGGAGGCTTATAAGGTTCGGTTCAAAATAAAACCAACATGCAAGAGGTCGTCATGGGTTAACAGGATGTACAAGCTGCGACACAAATGGGCTGCTGCGTACACAAAGGGTAGATATTTCCTAGGCATGATGAGTAACCAGAGAAGTGAGTCTCTCAACTCAAGGCTTCATGTGCACCTGAACAGGAAGATGCAGCTTGTTGATTTGTTGCAGCATGTTGAGAATTGTGTATCCATAATGCGTAAGAATGAAGCAGCATTAGACGCAGTAGCGACACATACGATACCCTTCACTAAGCTAAATGCACACCCTCTGGAGATTGCTACCTCTTATATTTATACAACTGTGATGTTTCCACCGGTAAAGCGTCAGATTGTCGAAGGAACAAATTGGCAGGTCACAGACCGGGTAGCATGTGATGGTTTGGTCGTGTTTGGAGTTTTGCGCAAAGCCCCATATGATAAAGTCCCATATGGCAGGGATGCTAGAGAATTGCAAGGTAAGGAAGGTAAGTATGCTGAGGACTTGCATGTAAAAAAATTGGATGCTGAGGATCCCAATGACTTGGAAGGTAAGGATGCTGAGGACTTGCATGCAAAAAACTTGGATGCCGAGGATCCCAATGACTTGGAAGGTAAGGATGCTGGGGACTTGCATGCAAAAAACTTGGATACTAAGGATCCCAATGACTTGGAAGGGAAGGATGGTGTGGACTTGCATGCCAAAATCTGGATGCTAAGGATCACAATCACTTGGAAGGTAAGGACAGTGAGGAGTTGGATGCAAAAAAGTTGGATGCACAAGGCGTGGATGCTAAGCCTATGGATTTTATATATCACGTGACTTGTCTGTTTACAGGAGCAAGACTAGATGATGCAGCTTGTAAATGTAAAAAGATGGAAAGTCAGGATTACCCATGCGCACATATATTCTGCGTTCTGGATCATCTTGGTGTACGCACATTTCCAAAAAAAATTGTCAAGAAAAGATGGACAATGCATGCCAAGCCAGCATTCCCTTCTTCGAGGACTGCGAATACTCATGTATGGTCTGATCACATGAATAAGTATCATCAACTACGCAACATGGCTAGTGACGCTTTATTCACAGCCGCAGCTAGCGATTCACAGTCAGAACAGGTGATGGAGCTCCTCCGAAGTATATTGGTTGATGGAGAAAAAACTGATTTGGATGAAGGCCATAAATCGTTTGTTCCTTTGTCGGCATACTTCTCTGCTGCTTGCGAATGCTGCACTGATGACGTGGAAAATCCAATCAAAATAGTTCCAAAAGGGAGACCAACTACCGAAGAATCGAACAAGAGGATTAAATCCAGGCGCGAGCGGATGAGAGGGAAAAAAAGCAACGAAGTTAGTGCACATGTTTATCTCATTGTTCATTTCCATACATGCTTACAATGTTAATATGTTCTCTCTTTCAATTTACTCAGGAACAAATCGGGGAAATCAAAGGTCACAAGGAGGAAGAAGCGAAAAGAGAAAGACTCAGAGATAGAAGAAGACACAGATTCAGATATAGAAGAAGAGGAAGATTCAAAAAAAGCAACGAAGTTAGTGCACATGTTAATCTCATTGTTCATTTCCATACATGCTTACAGTGTTAATATGTTCTCCCGGAGAGTGTCCACATGTTTTTCTTCAATTTACGCAGGAAAAAATCGGGGAAATCAAATAGCACAAGGAGGAAGAAGCAAAAAGAAGAGACAGAGTCAGATACAAAAGAAGAGACAGAGGCAGATACAGAAGAAGAGACAGAGGCAGATACAGAAGAAGAGACAGAGGCAGATACAAAAGAAGAGGAAGATTCAGGTACAGAAGAAGAGGAAGATTCAGATGCAGAAGAAGAGGGACATTCAGATGCAGAAGAAGAGGGAGATTCAGATGAGGAAGAAGAGGAAGATTCAGATGCATAAGATGGTGGGCTGAGGAGGGCTAGAAAGAGACCATTGGAGGTTGCAGAAGAGGATTACGCAAAACCAAACAAGTGGGCATTAGCACAATTGTGCGTACTTAAATATGTTTTCAAATGCTGGCTGCAGATTCATCTATTTCATTTTTTGCAGGAAACGCAAGGGCGCTCCAAATGTCAATGCTGGGAGGACGAAAAAGAACGATGACAAGAGGAAAACCAGTGAAGTTAGTGTCTGTACTTACATGTCCGCTCTAGAAGTCGGGTATTTGCTAGTACTGTGTTGACGTTTTTTAACTTTTCCAGGAAAGACTCTAGTAAGGGCGGTAAAGAACATGCCAAAGGGGTGATGAAGACAAAAAGGCCTGCTAGGAATGTACCACAGGCTGAGCGAATAAGAGCTGTCAAGTTAGCTTCTGTAGCTATGAAGAGAAAATCAGTGAAGTTAGTGTTTTTTCTGTTATAGTGTACTATACATGCTCAATCTTCTTTGCTATCCTATTAACAAACGTTGTTTCATGCAGGAAAGCTAAAGTGAAGTCGAGACAGGATGTTTAGATGCACAGGGTCAAGCAGAGAAAACAAAAGGATTTCTGGGGTTGAAAAATTGAGAACAAACTAAAGTAGACAGTTTTCCATGCCGTGATCCACCTTGTTTCTCATGTATTAGACCTATTTGATGGACTGCCACTATTTTTCTGAATTCCTCGTTTGATTGATACACCCTCATTTTATTATGGACGGGTCGACATGGTAGGCTAGTTATGATTTATCAATATCGATGAAACAATGCATTTTTAGTGAAGTTGGTTTTCTGTATTTTTTTCATTTTTTACATAATATATTGCTGAAATTTGTTCAAAGTGTAGTCAAATTTCATACTTGAAATATAAAATAGAAACCGAAAATTTATATATATAAGAAAATAGAACGTTAATAGAAAATAGAACGTTAATAGAACGTTAATAAAATATCATGGTAATTTAAAAAATAGCATGGTACTTTTAAAATTATTATGCTCTTTTCAATATGCTACTTTTAAAATAACATGCTGATTTCAAAAATATCATGGTAATTTTAAAAATAGCATGGTACTTTTAAAAATATAATGCTCTTTTCAATATGCTACTTTTAAAATAGCATGCTGTTTTCAAAAATATCATGCTAATTTTAAAAATAGCATGCTTATTTTAAAAATAGCATGCTCTTTTCAATATGCTACTTTTAAAATAGCATGCTGATTTCAAAAATAGCATGCTGATTAAAAAAAATCATGTTCTTTTGAATATGTTGTTTTTAAAAATAGCATGCTGATTTCAAAATAACAGCCTCATTCTAAAAATATAACGCTGTTTTTAAAAATAGAACGATGTTTTCAAACTGATTTAAAAATTACATGCTTTTTTAAATATGCTGTTTTTAAAAGATAGCATGTTTTTTAGTATATACTGTTTTTCAAATTAAAAAAACATCATTTTGAAAATAGCATGCCATCTCGAAAGTAACAGAAACATCATTTTTTGCATTGCATTTCGACCCGCAAGTTTTTGTTTTGCATTGCATTTTTTTGTACGACACACATACAAACCGCATTTTCAAAATAACTTGTACTGGCCAACACAAAAACCTCGTTCAAAAATGAAAGTAGTGTCTAATCCATTTGAAACCCGGTTAGATTTGATTCTAAAAATACTAGTATCACTGTGGCAAAAAAAAGGAAATATAATTGCAGTCCATAAAGGTAATTATATCAAGGAGGGTACCAGGGTGCGTTATATATATAGACTTGCATAGCAAGTACATTACGCCACATAGGGTTCATACTACCACCAAGTTACTGCCAAGTTCCACTTACTGGACGATCTTCATATCCAGTCGGAGCCAAAAGTTATACCACCAAAGTACCAGTTACTACCAAGTACCAATTACTACTAAGTTGCACTTACTGGACCCAAAAGCTGATACTAGCAACTTGCAGTTACTGGCTAGTACATACAGATTATAAAACTAGCGTCAAACTACTGCCATGGGTCAACGAATCCTCGTGCCAGTAACCATGTTCACCCTAAGCCCACCTCCACTCCTTTCCATGAACCTGAAGATAGCCATTTGATCTTCTTTCATTCTGGCGCCCTCAACGACTTCTCTCCAGTTCTTCGTCATGATCACACGGCCGTCCTTCTTGCCCATCTTGAACAAGACCTTTTTATTACCTTCAAAATGTTCGTTGGTGACACGCACAACCATGGGCTTTCGCAGATAATCTTTGAGGTAGGCCTGACTGTAATCCTTTGAGAAGCACTGATTGCACAGGGAAATAAATAATGTTACATAAAAAATGAAGTATGATTTGCACACAAAAAAGTAAGTATGATTTGCACAACCACGCCCGTCCTCCTCTTTGTCTCTACATGATGGCATTTTCACTAGTGAAGTATGATTTGCAAAAAGAAAAGTCCAAGTGTTTACCATCTTGCTCTTCCCTCTGATGACTGCCGAGCGAGTGACGGTGCTGACATAGTATGGTATGGGAGGTTGGCACTGCTTTACTATGGATTTGAGATAGTCCCACCGATCCTCATTTAGCGATACATGGTTGCCGTAGAAGATGCAATCCTCGAAAGTTCCTTTTCTCACAAGGTATCCCGGACCTGTATAAAAAAAATTAAGATGACAGAGTAGTAAATAATTTCATACGTAAGATCTAGAACATCAGCACTGGGTTAATGATCAATGCCTACTCCAATGATCAAGAAATGAAGGACAAAGATAACCCAATCACATCCACCCAGCAATATCTCATAGAAACATGGGCAAATTGAATATTTGATTTATTTAAACTAACAACTAAACACTGCTCTATGTAAGCTCTAGTTCAGTCAACGTTGATTTGGAAGGTCATCTAGAACCCAAACAGAGTAATGTGTGGTAATCAAGTGTCACTCAAACATCAACTTTCGATATTTCACGGTTCATTTAATATCTGACCAGCCAAATAGAACTTTACCCCTTAGTGCCAAGATAGGATCGCGGTCCACATCTCCATCTCCATCAGAACTATCATCAGTGTCATAGTTGCTAGAGGTGTCGTCATCACCGCTATAGCCGTCACTCCCACGTGAAGTGCCATCTGAAGCATCATCTGAGGTGGTCCGGTGATCATTCTCTTCACTGCTGATGAGGATGGTTTCCCTTACCATTCAAACCTGTTGCATGCATTGCAATGAACAAATGTTAGTTATTGATATATGAAATCAGTCTTCCATTAGGACTTGTTAGCACCATATACAATGTGAATAATCTTTTCGCATACTTCTTGCTAAGTACGTAGTTCATGTATAAACATCTACACAAAAAAGCTAGTCGACAACTATTCGCACGACTAGTCAAGACTAGTGGTTAGACTCTTAATCATTGGGCAGACATAACCAATTAGGATATTTCAAGGTTACAATTTTGTGAGCCGGACAAGAAAACTTGGTAACCAACCAATTAGTAGCCATGTAAAAATGAATCATGATTGACTGCTCTCATCGAGCAATACGTGAAACTATAACTGATCTGCCTTTGATCACTGCAAATTTCCTGATGGGCTGTTGTGTGGTACCATCAGGTAATAAATATAAAGTCTTTAAATTGTCCCAACAAGACAAATAATGCATTTGCTGCTGTACATAACATTTTTAGAGGTAGCTGTGGAGGTTAATTTTCCAATTTCCAGTGAGAATAAGGACATGATAGAATCTCTCAAGTAAGATGACAGCATAGTGAAGGCTATGAGAACGAGCAAGGTATGCTGAGCAATAGTCACCCTTTTGTATACTTTCCATACCAACAAGTAAAATCATGATTATGAAGCATAATGGCAGAAAATCCAACAGTGAGGAATTTGTTGCAATGTGTACTGCTAGCTCACAGGAAATTTTCATTGACCCCAACAAGCCCATACCATATCTTGGAGATAGGCTGACATAATTCAAGTAAGCAATAACAACAATCAACAAAAATATGCACCAACCAAAAATATTACATGTGTGCACATATCATCAAAAACATGCACCAATCAAGAGCAGTCTATACTTGACAAATCCTTCAAAATATGCACTAATCATCATACTACCATCGAGTAATACATGAAACTATAATTGATCCTCATTCCATCATTACAAATATCCTCATGGACTGCTTCTGTGCTCGCCTTTTTAGTTTTTAATAACTAAGCATCAGCAAATACATATACACAGTCTTCAAACTATCCCAACAAACCAAAACATGTGTATGCTCCTGTGAATATACTTTTTCTATATCTAGTAGTGGGGGGCCATTTTCCAGGGGAAAAAGTACTTGATAGCATCTGTCAAGCAAGATGATAGCATAGTGAAGGCTATGTCGACGAGCAAGGTATGCTAGCCAACACCCACCTTTTTCTCTTACTTGCACGAAAGTGTTTACCCATTACTACCCATACGAACAAGTAAAACCATGATTACGCAGTACATTGTCAGATTATCTTGCTGTAAAATTACTTGTTGCAATATGACCTACTAGTTGACAGTAAATCTGCGAATACCCGAAACATGCACACAAGCAAGTGTCAGATTTTAACTTGGGCGGTGCTGCTAGATCGCAAAATTAAGGTAAGATCGACATTCGAAGGGCAGGGAAGATCAATCTTACCTGCGAAGTGGTACCAGATGGGGCTGGAGTAGACTTGTTCGAAGCTGGCACCACCAGAGCTTCGGGCGACGCGACCAGGATTGGGGAGAAGAGGTGCCGTTGTCGGATCTTGCTGTCGACGAAGCAGTGGAGAATCGTGGCCGGAGCAGGGGAGTGGGTGGCCTCGCGGATCCGGCCGATTTGACGACGACGGGTGCGGCCAAGGTGACGGCTTGGCAAACCCTAGCCGTCGCCCTCCGCGTCACCTCTCTGTCTCTGCAAAGAACGAAGTGTGGTGGGATTGGGAATGGGGGTGGGGTTGGGGTTGGGGCCATCGCTTGCTTTTCTCTCTGCCTCCCACTTGTGCAGGCCCACAAAAGGAACAAAGTGTTGGGCCAGATCAGATGCAGATTTGGCAGCTTTACCAATTCTGGCCAAACAGAAAAGATCAGCATTACCACAGGTGTTCTTTTGAAGAAACCCTAAAAATACACTGATGTTCATATTGCATGTGGATGAGTCTTTTAGTACACCAATTGATCTTGAATAATTTTAAGCACTCCACAGTATATATATATATATATGAAAATAATGGTTAACCAATAAAATGGTAAACTATTAGATGCAAGGTTACAAATATTTGAAAAAATCAATAATTGAATTGTATGCATTTTTATGATTAAATTTAATAAATGTAACATTTTTGCAAAAACTATGATAATTAAAATATTCATTGGTATTTAAAAAAAACCGCAAATGACTACTTATGCCAACCAGAACTTCTTCAGGGTTTCGTTTATTCATCTATTCTTTGGCATGCTGTTTCTCATAACGCCTTCTTCGGACCTTCTCTTTGTCCGACAAATTCCTGAGATATTGGGCTAGCGCCTTGTGTTTCGCCCTCACACCATGCTTCATTTGGTATCCTTTGGCAACTCCTTCGGCGTGCTCAAGAATACTAACGAAAGCCGGGACCAGATATTTGCCACAGAACGCGCAACGATACGCCATACGCTTAAGCACGTTGCACTGTCCATTCTGCAATTCTTCAAGGGTTTTCTGAGTGTGTGCATCCATCTCTCCTTCGGAAATGTCCGCATAATCATGAGAAGAAGGCTGCAAGTTTAAATTATGTATTATATAAGCTGCACCATTGTTTACAGTACCTAATATCCCCTAAGTTTCATACTCACTAGTAGAAAACTAGGCTTTGGTCATAGGGCAATATTCACATTAGTCCCGGTTCAGTCACGAACCGGGACTAATGTGAGCATTGGTCCCGGTTCGTGCGGCCAGGGGCCTGTCGGGCCTCGCGGGGGCATTGGTCCCGGTTCGTCCGGCCCCTTTGGTCCTGGCTGGTGGGACAAACCGGGACCAATGGGCCTCGCTCCTAGCCCACCACCATTGGTCCCAGTTGGTGGCTTTGAACCGGGACCAGAGGCTCACCCTTTCGTCCCGGTTCATACCACAAACCGAGACTAAAGGGTTGGTCCTAGTAGCGGTCAGAGTTTAGTCCGACCTCGCCAACCGAAGGGCGCTCACACCGGTTTATAAGCCCGTCCCTCTCTGCCTTGTTGAGCTCTTCTCAAAGTGAAAATAGATGCCCTTATACAGGGAATTTGACCTAAATTCAGAGTAAATTTCTTTGAATTTCATAGAAATTTATTATGAATTTAGGTTGAATTTTCTCTATAGGCGCATCTATGTTCATTTTTTATAGTAAATAAAATAAATAAACCTTAGTAAAATAAATAAAAATAAATAAACCTTAATAAAATAAAATAAAATAAACTATAGTAAATAAAATAAATAAAAATAGCAGCAGTAAAATAAATAAAAATAGCAGCAGTAAAATAAATAAAAATAAAATAAATAAAGTAAAATACATAAGTAATTAGAAACAAAATGGAATAAAATAAATAAGTTTTTTGTTGTAAGTAGAAACAAAACAAAATAAATAAAGCAAAAGAGAAAACAAAAAACAGGGAAAAAAATTATGCCACCTACTGGGCCACCACGGCCTGAATACGACTTGAAACCCATCCATGGGCCAGGATTCGGGCCCGCAGAAGGCCCAGTAGGCCCCACAGGCAAAGAGAACGGTTAGGCCCAAAAGCCTGCAGTTGAGAGGAGCTCGAGAGGGTGGGCGCAGCGGCGCTTATAAACCACTCTCGAGCTCTCTCAACTAGCGAGGTGGGACTAAACTTTTGATGCGGGGCAGCACAAGGCCTTTGGTCCCAGTTGGTGCCACCAACCGGGACTAAAGGGGGCATTGGTCCCGGTTCATGGCACCAACCGGGACCACTGCCCCCCCTTTAGTCCCGGTTGGTGCCACGAACCGGGACCAATGAGTTGCCTATATATACCCCATCGCCACAGCAGAGCACTCCACAGTGCTCTGTTTTTTCTGGCCGGCGAGGGGAGGGCATTTGGGTGCTCTAGCTCACCTCCTATGCACATGAGGTGTTCCATGAAATGTCTGAGCCACACTAGTTAATCTTTCTCCTCTCGAAACTCGACCTCCGAGCTCCATTTTCCCCGAGATTTGTCTAGGTTTAGCGGTCCGTCACGTCCCGTCCCCGTCTTCACCGCCGTCGATCGCCTGCGCCGATCTCGTTGCCAGCACCACCGTGGTGAGCCTCTTGTTCTTATCTTCTTTTTGAAAGAAAAAATTCTTACTTTAGATAGATACTTGTCTAATTTTGTTACTTTTATTATTCCTTCTTATTACATAGTGCGATGGTTTTGGTATCCGCCCCCGTCGGCCCTCATCCTGTCTATGATTCGGATGCGGTATATATTATCTTTTTATAACTATTTGCTTCATTTATTGTTTATGACAAATATGCCGACCAACATGACATAGATTTTATTTATCTAGGAGGTGGTTGAACCGGAAATTCCAACCGACCCTATTGTCGAGAGGTTACATTTAGTTGAAGAAGAAAACAATTACTTGAAGAAGAAAACAATTACCTTGGTTGCGATTATGATCGCATTTGTTTTCGCATTGAAATCTTTTACATAGTTTCAATGTATGGTTTAATTAATTAGATGCTCTGGAGAGCTATATATGTTGTTAGATGAGAACTATGTATGTACTTTGGTTTTAATGTGATGATGAACTTCTATTAATTTGGTCACTTAATTATCTATTCATGATGTTCTGTAATGGTTTTTGACACTCTTAATTATATATAATGCACGCAGATGTACCGGCAATGGATGTACGGTGACAGACACACCTCCGAGTACATTAAGGGCGTGCATGATTTTCTCGAAGTGGCTGAGGCAAACAAGCAGAAAGGTTTTATGTGTTGTCCATGCCCTACATGTGGGAATACGAAGTCTTACTCTAACCGGAAAATCCTTCACACCCACTTGCTTTACAAGGGTTTCATGCCACACTATAATGTTTGGACAAGGCACGCAGAAATAGGGGTTATGATGGAAGACGAAGAAGAAGAAGAGGACGATGACAACTATGTGCCCCCTGAATACGGTGATGCTGCAACGGGGGAAGCTGCTGAAGATCAAGAGGAACCAGACATGTGCCCAATGATGCTGCAAGGGGGAAGCTGCTGAAGATCAAGAGGAACCAGTGCCCGATGATGATGATCTCCGCCGGGTCATTGTCGATGCAAGGACGCAATGTGGAAGTCAAAAGGAGAAGCCGCTCCGTCTGCTCTGCCGGCGTCTAGCAGTACAGCTGCCAGAGGCGGGAGGCAATACAGATTCGGTCCTTCTCTGAAGACTCCAGAGAAGTTACCATACGAGAGGACCGAGGAGGAGAACGCGAAGATCGTGTGAGCCGAAGTGAAGAACTTCTTTGAAGGGGTGAAAGCAAAGAAACATCCACCTCCGGAGGAGAAGGTAGATCCGGTGAAAGCGAAGCGCACTCTGGATGCCCTGACAAAACCACCACTCCGCCGAAAGGCAACTATGAGCGCATTATTGCAAAGATTTGTCGAAGCGGAGCGGTCGGGAAGTACTGTCAGTGATCAAAGGTTAAAAGAACGACGAGCTGGGAAAAAAATTGCCCAGCTCGGCGAACAAGCGAACCAATCATGCCCCCCGCTCAAGGTGTCTAAAGACATCGTTGCTAATGATCCGAGGATGGTGGCCGGTTATAGCAATCTTGGAGATTACCTGCCCGACGATGTACATTATGAAATCATGGAGGTGGACGAACACAAATACCATTACGGGAAGCCTGTCGTCAAAGATGAAAGATCTCTAACAACGAGGATGCGAATATTACATGATTGGTACATGAAAACCTGCAGAGAGTCTGATGGGATGAATACTTTAACGCTGAGAGTTAAACCGGAGCATGACCTCGTTGGAATTGAACTACTGAATGTTCCATTTGAGGAGTTCTTCCAGTTTTTCAATCAAAAGGCCCTCGATAAATCAACGATCACTTGCTACTGTCTATAAGTAGTACTACTTCTGTCATTAAGTCTTTCTATATAGGTCAGCTCTTTCATTGCATGTATTTATAATTATCCTCACTATATTATGCAGATTGAAGATCGCCGAATTGAAGAAAAGACAAATCGGTGATATTGGGTTCATTAACACAAATCTCATAGATGCATATACGGTTCAAAAACATGCCAAAGAAGCCGAGGCCAACTTGCTACGACCGTTGGTATTAAATCAAAACAAAGATATAATACTCTTTCCTTACAACTTCAAGTGAGTGTTACTGTCTTGTGCATATTCGGTTTCCCTTATTAGTCCAGGTTATGGTAATGTAATTGATGACTTATGCATGCATGCGCAGCTTCCACTATATTCTCCTAGAGATTAAGCTTGAGCAGGGAGTAGTAACCGTCTTAGACTCGAGATGAAAAGATCCCCAGGACTATGCGGACATGACTCAAATGCTCGAGAAGTAAGTTAAATCGATCATTATCCACCATATCAACAACTTTGTTCATTTCCTGATATCAAGTAATTGTTTTCTTTGTCTGGCAGGGTTTGGAGAAAATTCACCACAAAAGCTCCGGGACTGCCGAAGAAGCTGCAATTTAGACACCCGAAAGTAAGTACTATAGTAGCATGTTCCGCACATCTCCTAGTGATTCAAGCGCTAGTTTCATCAATACCATTTAGCATGCTTGCTTATCAGTTAGATTGACCTCTATTTCTTGTAAAGTGGTTGTGGCAGGAACAAGGGAATGATTTCTGTGGATACTACGTTTGCGAGTCTATCCGCCACACGACCTGTGAGCGGGGCTACTCTGACGAACAATATGAAGTGCGTAAGCAATAATATTCACAACTTTATTTTATTACCATCATTTGTGTCGAGTTTCATTTATTCATATATATATGTATTGACCCCCTTCTTCAAATTCGATGTTTCGGATGCGGGATGAACTCCTAGCAGAAGATCGTATGCGAGCAATTCAAGAGGAATTGGCGGCATTCTTCCTTGACCACGTGATCGCTGAAAACGGAGAATACTATGTGGACCCTGTGTTCTTACAATTTAATTAGGAGATTATATTGTAAGAGATAATTATTGTATATATGTAGCCGGTAGTGTCAGATAGATATACGAGAACTTGTTGTTCGACCAATCTCTCGGAGAAGGAGAGGTGGTCGATATCACTTCTCTCTGTATGCATATGTTCATGACGATCTTCTGTTTCCTTCATTTGCTTACTAGCTAGCGTGTCTAGTCCTCTCCATACGTCTATAGTACGTAGCGTCGACCAAGCACGGAGATAAGAGAGGATACTTCTCTCTATTAATTAGCTAGCTAACACAATATATGAAACACCTAAATTAACCCCCCAAAACCCCCCAACCCCCCCTTTCAAAAAAAAACCCCAGCCCCTGAAATGCTGACGCGTGGATGCCTATTGGTCCCGGTTGGTGACACCAACCGGGACAAAAGGCCCTGCCTATTGGTCCCGGTTGGTGGCACCAACCGGGACCAAAGGCCCCCCTGCCTGGGCTGGCAGCAGCGGCCACGTGGAGGACCTTCTGTCCCGGTTCGTGTAGGAACCGGGACTAAAGGGTTAGGGCTTTAGTAACGACCCTTTAGTCCTGGTTCGAAAACCGGGACAAAAGGCCCTTACCAACCGGGGTAAAAGCCCCTTTTTCTACTAGTGACTGTAGTGCCTATAAATTATTTTTAAAGTAAATATTTATTAACTTTGAAAATTTAAGGAGAAAAAAGCAATATCAAATCCATATGAAAGCATAAATCATATGATGTACTTTAAAAAATTGTCAATAAACATGCACAACCTTTATGATGTCTGACTTTTAGCATAAAACCAAAACGCACTAAATTGTGGAGTGGATGAACCATTAATTTCTCAAAGATTGATTGAATAAATAATGATCATTACGTACTGATGATCAACATTATATTTAGAGCTAGATTCCATTATGCCAATTCAAAAATGTATTGATGGTTTAATGATTAACCTCTAACCTTAAACTTGAAGACAGATCTAGGGTTAAAAAAATAAAATGACCGTAACAGAATTCCAGTCCATGCCGTGCATGTGCTGCTGCTTGTGATCAACGACGGAGTACTGCACCTCGTTGACACGATGCTTCTCTAGGTCGGGACACCGAGTAGTCCAAAGCTTTCTCGTGGGGATCCTGATCCATGCGATGGACGACGACGTCGGTGGTTAGCCCCGCAAGTCCACGATCTGTCACGACGGCGTCCATGACAGGCCCCTCACGTCCATGGCCATGATCTGTCACGATGGCCAATCGATCTCCACGAGTGGATTTCATATCCGGCGGCAGGGAGGCGGGCGTGTGAGCGGCGGCGATGGTTTTAGAGCGTACCCTAGGGGGAGAGATGCGGGGAGTAATTGGTAGTTACCTACTATAGCGGAAATACTTATGAGAAAAATTTATTGGTCGGCGTTGGGCACCTTCAATGCAGCGGTGCTTATTTAGGCGCTTAATTAGGATCCTGGAAAAAAAATCACAAGCGTAGGCGCTTGGGGCAAGAGCTAGGAACTGGATTTTGTACATCTACGTGATGCAATCCAAAGATCGTGTCCGGGGTGGATGGGTTGGGGATTGAAAATTGTGTACATAAACCCTAATGCTCAAGACTTGTGAAAACATGAGATCAAATTGTCATCAAGTGATCTAGTATTACTTGGACCGAGACTTTGTGATCATCATGTAGCCACGCCACAAACACGATGGTTCTAGTATTACTTGGATCAACACCTTAGGCAGCAAACTAGTGCATTTCCTTTTTGAGTCACCATCTTCCTTCTTGAAAACCACATGTACACACTCATCATCTATACCATAACACATCAGAATCTGTTAACGAGCGCTCACAAGCTTAACTAGCTTCAAACGAACCTAGCCAATCAGGGTTTTATGCTACTTAATCTAAATGAGCCGATGATTAATGAGCACGAGTTTAACAAGCAGAGATGCCAAACCACACACCAATTAACATAGTTCTACCTTAGTTCAACGCTTCCATATATACAAAAGCAAGCACCACTTAGTAGTACTGGTGCACATAGTTCGACCATAACGTTCACCAACAAAGTATAGCATAGGGTAGTACCTAGCATAGTTAAAACCAAAAGAGCATCAGTTCTAGCTGCGAGGGTGCGCACTTCCCTAAAGCCTCAAAGAGGCCTCATCAAGTACTCGGCATACGCGGCGTGCTTCACCCTGAAAGTGTAGCCATTCTTGATGCTGCCTTGGGATGTTCCGACTGCATGGTTGATGGTACTTCTCAGGTCGCCTTTCATCAGCTTGTTGCAGTAAGGGCATCCGTAGCCCCCCTTTCCGATTCTTGGCCTGACACGTTTCTCGAGCACACCACTGTCCAGCTCCCTCACCTTCTGCCTCCTATAGATCCTCTGGGTTTCTTGGTCGCTGTCGACGTCATCACTTAGGACCTACATGTAGTACCAAATGTTGCGTAAGTATATCTAATATGAGAATTCAGCAGGCACAGAATCTATGAAACATAATGTAATTGATGACAGCGTAAAATATCTTCAAATGATGTTGAAAAAATAAATGCATAACTTATTAGTTGGTACATAAGCAACTAAATGGGATAGTACCATATAGTAAAAAATGAAGGATCAACCATACATGTCGAAGAGAGCACTAGCATTGCCACATTTTGCCACACATTTTTCCCAAGCTTGCCTAAGGTTAGTTCATCAAAATGAGAGCCACAAGTTGGCAAGCCTAAGGGAACCTTGCCACACTTTTTGTGTGTATGCCATGTGGGACCCAAGTGTGGCTTGCCTAAGGTGTGGCTGGAACTAAACACTCACTTAAGTTGGTCAAACTTGCCTAACCTTAGGTATGGCAATCTTTGGCAAAGTTAGTCACAAACCAAACAACCTTTAGTGCAACAAAATTCACTTGTTACGTAAAAATGCATGAACTGATGATGTAACATGGCAGAGCAGCATACAGATGTACTAATGCAAAAAAAGACTTATAACTTACATGCATGACTAAATAAAATAGCTCGTGAGCTGTATCTATTTAGGGTTAGAATTTTGTGTGCTTATGATGATGGATATTGAAAGTCCACATGTTATCGTCGTGGAAGTTTCCCCTGTTGATCGATACCCCACCCATCAATGTTCCTGAACCATTCAACGTTCTAGGTAAAGTAGTTAATTATTATGAATTCTGACAATAAGTGATCCCAAATGTTGTACTTACAAAAAAGGGTTTTTATCATTTATGCCACCAGTTGTGTCCCACAACTAAGTATCACCACCAGGAATTTCTACTGCTAAAAAAAGCCATCGCTTCGTTAGACACATGCTAAAAAATGCCACTGCACATGATTATTGTGATATCAAATCTATCTTGACATGATATAATGGCATCAATACCTATGGACCAACATGCCAGCTCTCCCTCTATCTCACTACAATAAAGTGTGGGCCCACTTGATCCCAACAGCGTTCTTATTTTCCTGTAAAATTATTCGCTTACTTATTCCTCACAAGTGGGGCCACACTTATCATTGTGAGATAGAGAGAACTGAAATGTGGGCCTGGGCTTTTTTTTGTCATATTGGATGGTCAACAAGTTTTAAATGAAAATAACAATGTCTAATGGCATTATTGAGCAAACATCTAACAGAACGATGGCATTTTTGATACATCTAATGGCATTTTTGAGTAAGCATCTCACAAATCGATGGCATTTTTGAGCGGTTGTAACTTCTAAGGGAAAAACTGAGTAGTGGGATACAACTGGTGGCATAAATGATAAAAACCCTACAAAAGAACTAATTAAAACAACTCAAGTAAAACATTGATGATATCCAATTTCTTTCTAAAATAGCCATTGCTTAGAGATAATCAATGTTTAAAATCATTGGCACAACCACTTATGGAACATTTAAACCAAAGATCGATCAAGTGCAACCAAACATGTACTCAACATTTTAATACCTTATTTGCCTTGTACTGATCAGAGAAAACCTAGGATATTACAAAATAAATAAATAAAGGGGATAGATGACTAACCTCTTCTTCGTTCTCGTCGGCGACGACCATAGATGGGGGCAAGGGAGGCAACAACCGCGGCAGACGAACACCTGAGTGAGGCTGAGGAGCCACCACCTACTCCGGCAGAGGAGCCAGAGGAGCCACCTGTTCCGGATTATTAGCAGAATAATTTATATAGGTCAAAAACTGACATATACATGCCTCAATAAATGTAATCTAGCTACACAGCTGCGGATCCAGGATTTCATACTTGGGTGTTCAAAAATTTATATTGCAAACTAAAACCACAACAATATTTTCAAATGGAGGGAGTAATATCTAAAATTTTCATGTGAAAAGATTCTTAGTCCATCGTAATGACAGTACTGACATGAATGATAGAAAATGAAGATTATTTGCTTCATGACCATACAATATGACATTTTCATAAACAAGGCATGGTGTTGTTATCCTTAAGTTGCAGAAAATATTTTCACAATCACCTACGTAGGCAATTCAATTCCAAGGTCAAGCTACGTATTTGTATTAGCACAGTCAGCAAACCTAGGTGGATTTATTAGCGGAATAATTTATCTAGATCAAAATATTGCCTATGCAGGGCTCAACACATATAACCTAGCTAGTTACCTAACACATCTACAAAATATTGATATGGAGTCCATCGATCAAAGATAAAAAGAAACCCTGGCCTTCCCCAAAAATAGAGAAAAGGACTGACCAGAGCACACCTAGGATTTTACAAAAAACTAAAGGAGATAGATGACTAACGTCGTCTTTGTTGACGTCGCCGGCGACCACAGGCTCGGACACCGGAGGCGTCACCCGCGGCAGAGGAGACACCTGCTCCGTCTGAGGACCCAGAGCAGCTACCGGGGCCCACATAAATGGCTGTGCAAGGACAGTTTCATGCCGGTCAAGTACCATATATAAGAAATTTCGGCCAAAAAAATTTGGGTGCAGCACTGTACGTATGTACCGGTGCTGCTGCTATCAAAATTTGGCATCAACACATTTTGGATGCCCGAGAACCATGAGATCCGAGTGGTTGGTATATCTTAAATAAAGATAACCTATACAATGAGGAGCCGACCCCCACACCCATGGACCCATGTGGATCCGCCCTGAAACCTAACGGATCTAACGAATCTAGGTTGACACCTAGGATTGACCAGAGCACACCTAGGATTTTACAAAAAATTAAAGGAGATATATGACTAACGACTTCTTTGTTGACATCGCCGAGGACCATAGGCTCGGGCACAGGAGGCGTCACCTGCTCCGTCTGAGGAGCCAGAGCAGCTACCTGGTCCCACATAAATAGCAGAATATTTTATATAGATCAAAAAATGTCATATACATGCCTAAACTAATGCAACCTAGCAACACAGCTTCGGATCCAGGATTTCAAAGTTGGGTGTTCAAAAATTAATATTGCAAACCAAAACCACAACAATAGTTTTCAAACGGCTGAGATCAAGTTGGCTTTTGAGTCCAGAAGGCATTCTTCTGCCTCTGCTTCTGTTACTCAAGAAATTAAAGAGTTAGGAGTAATAGCTAAAATGTTCATGTGAAAATATTATTTTTCCATCATACTGACAGTACAGACATGAATGACAGAAAATGAAGATTATTTAGTATGACATTTTCATAAACAAGGCATGGTGTTCTTATCCTTTACTTGCAGAAAATATTATGCTGAAAATAAGCAACCAAATAATATATTTCAAGTAGGGATGATAACAAGTCAATAATATTACAACCTATGGTAATTGGACTCCAGGAATCAAGCAATTGGTGTTGAGCAAATTGAACGACAAAATATGTGTCTGCTGGATTAAGCATGAGAGGCTAGGTTTATACAAATTGACATGAAGTTTAGTGCATAAACTACACCACTTTTAGTCCATTTAGCAATAAAAGAACCATACATAAGAAATTTCGGGCAAATCTTTTTGGGTGGTTGGTAGATCTATCTTAAAATTTGGCATAAACACATTTTGGATGCACGAGAGCCATGGATCGGAGTGGTTGGTAGATCATAAAAACGAGATAACCTATACAATGAGGAGCCGACCCCCACACCCATGCACCCATGTGGATCCGCCCTTGAAACCTACCGGATCTAACGAATCTAGGTACGGATTTCATAGATGGAAGAAAAGCAGAAACCCTAGCCATGCCCAAAAATAGTAAGGGACTGAACAAGGAAGCCTAGGATATTTCCT
This sequence comes from Aegilops tauschii subsp. strangulata, assembly GCF_002575655.3. Classification (NCBI taxonomy): domain Eukaryota; kingdom Viridiplantae; phylum Streptophyta; class Magnoliopsida; order Poales; family Poaceae; genus Aegilops; species Aegilops tauschii. The sequence goes on from NC_053036.3 coordinate 579,879,927, forward strand.
AAAATAGGACTGACCTCTTCTTCGTCGTCGTCGCCGTCGACGTTGACCACAGGCTGCGGCAGAGGAGGCAGATGGCGTGGCAGAGGAGGCAGATGGTGTGGCAAAGGAGTCACCTGCTCCGGCGGAGGAGCCACCTGCTCCGGCATAGGTGACACCTGTACCGGAGCCTGGACATGGTCGACGATGTCACGGCCGCCCTGCTGCCAGCTGGACCCCTCGCCGGCAGGGAGGGGTTTCTCCATGTGCAGCTTCGCACGGCGCTTGGATGCTTCGTGTGCCATGGCGTCCGCCCTGGAGTCGGCCCTCCCTCCCATGGTGCGCTTGGGCATCTTGACGGCGGAGGTGCAGCGGCGGGAAGGGAGTAGCGGCGGGGTGGGCAGGCGAGTGGTGAGGCGTGGGAGGAGAAAACCCTCGTATTTGTGGATGGGGAAGAGGACGGGAAGAGGGGGGCGGCGATGAGATAAATGCAAATGGGGAAGCGGAGTGTGCTATGGGGAAGCGGAGCCGCCGATTTAGTCCTGGGCAGTCAAAAGGAGTTGTTGCCACGTTCACACCTCCCCGTGCGTTGTACACACCACCACGTCTTGCCATGTCAAAACGTAACTTCTCACTTCTCACTAAAATGAGCAGCCCGATCATGCACAGCCATGATTTAGGAGTAATGCAACTTCGCTTCAAAAAATTGTGTAATGTAACTGCTCCCTCATTACACAGAACAAAGTCATACATTGGGACAACTGAATTTGTAGGCTTGTTTCATCTGCACGTGTCATGTTTTATATTTGTCCTAAAATATGTCGTAAAACTTTACAAACAATGGAATGGCAAATGGATGTGACAAAACTTCGTTAGCAACCGCGCAGATTCGTCTGCCATATATCCGATGTCCGGTACCGAGGAGGGGAATGTTGATCCACGCGATGCCATGTGTTTCGTCTGGACCCATATCATGCACCCCAAGCCAACCGGGCTAAAACATGTGCCACTAGCCTTCTCGATCCAAACAACGAGCTAGTGTCCACCATGCGCAGAGATGCTCATGTGGACAGGTTTGCTAGCACTAGTGAATGACGTCGGATCTTGGTGCGCAATATGTGTAGCCGCGTGTCTCTTTGGCGTGCCTGGCATACCGAAGGGACTTGTCGAAGGTCCAAGGAACCGCGGTGGGGTCAATGCTGGATGTATGGTGTGGGTCAACTTGGCTAATGCTGCATGGTTTGAGTTTAGGTGGCTAGGTTTGCATGGCTGGGGGGCTAGATGGCTAATGAGTGCGCATGCGTCATCTGTACATTGTCAAGGTTGAATGGTGGTTGTCTACGTGGCCATGCGTGCATGCATGGTGCGGGTCCAGTTTGCGTTCGGCGCACGGGATGTGCCTTGGTGGGTAGGGCCCACAACTTGCGGCACAGAGTTCTGAAGCAGATGAAGGGGCGGGCCCCGGTCTTTGTCCACAAGCAGGACTTGTTCCCTCTCGATGGCTAGCTCCGGGATGCGTTTTGGTCTCGTTTACACACAACCTAGGTGAAGGCTTATGTGTGCCGCTCTCGATGTTCGACCACACCCACACCGCGAAAGGTCCCAAGAAATTTGGATCCCTCGTGAATTTGCACGGATTATAGCGGCGGCAGACGAGACCCGACATTTTTTGCCCTTAACAATGGCTCTGAGGCGGCCCTGCCCATTGGTCGCACATGGCACATATATGGACCAGAGCTTAGCATGGAACTGTCACCCCCAATCCCTGCTGTGATTTCATGTGGCCGCGGTATAGATCCTGAATTTCTGAGGATACTGCCCTAGAAATGCGGCAAATGTCCCGAATATGGCAAGCGCAGGCTCCGAGAAAGGCCGGGACCTTGCATGCGCTTTTGGATTGTTCTCCGTTGACCCGAGAGAGAGCATCGACGAAAATGGAGGAAAGGGCCCGCATTCATTGCACAAACCGGACACGTTACCTCAAGGTAGCTAGATCCAAACCATGCACCCCCGCCGTCTAGACCCACGTGGTGCACCACTTAGACACTAGACCCACATCACTTACACCGGCCCCCAAGCCAACCATTCCCCATGTAGACTCATATGCCGCACCCCGCAAAATAGCTTAGCACAAGACTTCCACCCCGATTCCCACAACATGCACCACTACACGTAAGTGTCGAAAAAATGGACTATCGCATTATCAACATTTTTTTGCCAAAACAAGTAAGCTGTTTTTAAATTGCTTGAAAATAGCAAGGTTTCTGTTAAATTATAATATCATTAATTACACATTATAACGTGCATTTTTTGTCCCTCAAAAAGGGGTGCATTCCTTTTTGTAAACCCACAAAATTACTTCCTTTCCCTCAAAAAAAGAATCCTTCTTCACCCTCTCACGATCACGTTCACGGTGGCCTCGCCCTATAATCTAGGAGTGGTCGATCCAATCTCCCCACGGGGGACAACTTCCACGCACTATGTATCTTGGTTGGTTGCAACAATCTCGCCATCATGGTTTTTTATGGGAAAATCACATTCTTTTGTTTTTCCTTCCAAAGATATGTGGCGAAAAAACATGGAACAAAAATTGTAGAAGGCATGGTGGGATACATGCACATGTTGTCTTTTTGTACTACAAGTGCACTTGTTGGCAAGTTGCATGTGCACGTGTCATGTTTCATTTTTTTTATTGAAAATTATGTTATACACCTTTACATAGACGCTTGAATTATTATTTTCGTATGTTAATAATTCCTAAATATTGAAATACAGCATGCACATAACACATGGCTTCCAAGCTTCGTCAGCGACCGCTTGGATTCATCTGGTATATGCCCGCTGTCTGGTATTGGGCAGGGGAATGTGGATCCATGCGATGCCATGCGTTTCATCTGGACCCATGTCATGCACCCCCAACCAATCGGGCCGACATCATGTGCCACTAGGCTTCTCGATCCTAACCATGCGCTAGTGTCCACCATGGGTAGAGATGCTCAGGTGCACAGGTTTGCTGGCACTAGTGAATGACGTCGTATCTCGGTGTGCAATATGTGTAGTCGCCTGTTGCTTTGACATACCTGAAATGCCGAGGGAAGGGACTCGTGTCGGAGGTCCAACGAACCGAGGTGGGGTCGATAATGGATGGATGGTGTGGGTGAACCTGGCAAACGGTGCATGGTTTGAGTGAAGCTGGCTAGGTGTGCATGGCTGGGGGCTAGATGGCTAATGAGTGCGCATGCGTCTTGTGTACATTGTCAAGGATGACCGGTGAGTGTCTACTTGGCCACGCGTGCATGCATGATGTCGGTCCAGTTGGCGTGCGGCGCACGGGACGAGCCTTGGTTGCTAGGGTCCACATCTTGCGGCCCGGGGTTCAGAAGCAGATGAAGGGGCAGGCCCCGCACACCGTTCATAGGCCAGACTCGTTTCCTCTCAATGGACAATGGCTCCGAGGCGGCCCTTCTCTTTGGTGGCACATGGCCCATATATATGGACCAAAGAGCTTAGCATGTGATTGTTACCCCATTCCCTGCTATGATTTCATGTGGCCGCGGTATAGATCGTGAATTCTCGATGATACTACCCTAGAAATGCGGCAACTGTCCCGAATATGGCACGCGGGACCCAAGAAAGGATGGGACCTAGCATGCGCGTTTGGATTGTTTTCCGTTGACCCGAGAGAAAGCACCGATGAAAACGGAGGAACTGGCCCGCATGATACACTGCATCACTAGTAGAAAACGAAGCTTTATCACCGGTTCGTAAGGGCCTTTAGTGTCGGTTCTGCAACCGGCACTAAAGAGTGGAGACTAAAGCCCCCCCCCTTTAGTACCGGTTTGGCACGAACCACCACTAAAGGCCCACCACGTGGCGTGAGCTCGCGCCGTGGTACGGGGGACCTTTAGTACCGGTTGGTGTTACCAACCGATACTAAAGGTTTTTTTGAAAAAAAATTCTGAAAATTTTGGAAAAAAAATTTGAACTTTTTTTTTGGATTTTCAATTTTCTGAATTATTTGATGATTTAGTCTCTAATCACCCCTCTTAACTACTCAAGTGTGGATCACTCATTCCAAATCGTCTAACTTCCCGGCCGGTCACCCATCCTCTCACTCCCCCAGCCCGAGCACGCTTAACTTCGGAGTTCTATTCCCTCTACTTTCCAAGTCTGCACTTGTTGTTTTCCTAACAAATGTAAGCTGTCAATCCTATTAACCCTCAATAGTTTAGCTTGAGCATCAGGTCACACGTTTCACCGTTTGAGTTTGAAACTATTATTCTAAAAAACAGTAATTATTTAGTAACCCTAATATTTCTTGAATAAGTTTGACCATAATTTGACCAGATTTGACCAAAATTCAAAAAATTGAAATAATTATTTAGTAACACTAATATTCTTGAATAATTATGTAGTAACATTAATACTTCTTGAATAAGTAGTTTGACCATAGTTGACCAGATTTAACCAAAAAACTGAAATTTGAGCATATCTTTTTTTCCTTTTGGAATTTGAGGATTCTAAAAAATTGCAAACAGGCCGTAGGCGGTCAAAATCGGATGCGGATTTTCGTGCTGAATTTTTTGATATATTATACGTTTTTTCTGACATCGTATGCAAAAGTTATAGCCGTTTTACATTTTCCCTACACTTTTTGCAAAACATGTCCAAAAATTGAAGTTTTCAAATTTTCGTAACTAGTAGATGTAGTAATATAACTACTTCTCGAAGGATTTTATTTTTTGAAGTTTTTACCATTTTCTTTTGATTTTTGCAAAACTGAAATGGCGATACACAGGGGGGGTAGAGTTTGAAAATTGCCCTATAGTCCCGGTTTGTGTCTCCAACCGGGACTATAGGTCAGACCCCTTGCCACGAACCGGTACTAAAGGTGATCGTGGGGCCCTGGCCTGACGCCAGCCTGCCACCACCCCTTTAGTACCGGTTCGTGGCACGAACCGGTACTAAAGGATCAACACGAACCGGCATTAATGCATAGCCGTTCGAACCGGCACTAATAGTACCATTAGTACCGGGCCAAAATCAATCCGGGACTAATGTGTCTCAAATTAGGTCCTTTTTCTACTAGTGCATGCACCTAGAGCCACCTGGGCCCATAACATGCGCCACTACACGTACGTGTCCACAAAACGAACTAACCCATAATCAACTTTTTTTTTGTCAAAACAATTTAGTTATTTTTATAATGGCTTGAAAATAGCAAGGTTTCTATTAAATAATAATGTCCTTAATTACAATAAGGTCCATTTTGTAACCACACAAAATTCCTACCTTCCCTCGAAAAAAATAATTCTTCTCTCACGATCACGATGGCCTCACCCTATAATCTAGGAGTCGATCCAATCTCCCCACGGGGGCCAAGTTGCACGCAGTAGATATTTTTGGTTGGTTTCAAATTTCTCTCCAAAACGGTTTAATATGAGAAAATCACCTTATATTTTTTTTTACTTCCAAAGAAATGTGGCGACAAAAGCATGGAACAAAATCGTAGGAGGCACGGTTGGATACGTGCACATGCTGTCTTTTTCTACTACAACTGGACCTGTTGGCAAATTGCATGTGCACGTGTCATGTTTCAATTTATTTTGAAAATTATGTTGTACACATTTACATAGGCGATCGAATTGTTGTTTTCATATGTTAATAATCCCTAAATATTGACCACGTGACACATGTGGTAAGCAATCCAAACAATTCAAAAAAAATCCCTAAATATTGAATTTAAGCATGCTCCTAGAAATTATCAGTCATAGAACCAACATCTCTTTCGTAGAGATTAAGGTACTTCCACATTAAATCTAATACAATAAATTCAAAGGATCAACTTAATACATTAATAACAAATAGGGATGTAGCCCAGGAATCCAACGAGTAGAAAGAAAAGGAGGAACAAAAGCTAGAAGAAGAAGGATCAGCCAGCAGCAGCGCCATCAGCCTCCTAGCCTCACAACTCCAGGTCTCCAGCCTTGTGAACTCCAATTTTTTTCCTGCGAAACACGAATGGCAAAGTTGCTGTTACAGGTTAGGACTTAGTGAAAATTACGGTTATGCTGAAACAGTTATAATGACAAACAGTGCTGACATGATGGTTACAACAAGCAAACAAAACCAAGCTCACAAGTGCAACTTACTTTTAACATCAAACAATTATATTAACATGACCACTTTAGAGCAAGATTTTACCATGCAACATAAACTTGTCATAGCCACAAAAGGCATGGCATGAAAGTATTGACAACATAATGCAAATAAATTTCAGGAAGCATGGCCATAGAAGTTATATTTTTAGTGGCAACCTTCAAGCAAAGTTGCATAGTTTTATAACAGAAAGGGCTGCTGTTATTGGTAGAGGCACACTGAGGTTGGCTAGCCATCGAGGATGACCAGTGGGCCGGGGGGCACATGACTGGGAGCATTTGTGTGTGCGTGACTGCTGTGGGACCCGGATGTCAGTGGCTTACTTTGAAAACAAAAGGGGGTTTTATAGTTTAGTGGGAACCATCAAGCAAATTCGCAAAGTTTTATAGCTGACAGATTTATACTTGCTGAGATGCACAGAGTAAAATGATGGCATGTTTGAGGCAATAAATAAATATGCTACATGGCTTGTCATGGCATCTAATTGCACAGAATGCTAGTACAAATCATGGAGAACAAGACATACAACATGAGCATCTCCATAAGAGCTGGTAGCTCTACCAAAAAGCAATCAACAACTCAAAAAAGGTTCAAATATAGTATCAAGCACTTAATAATAGCAAGACACATAACAAATTTTTGGAGTAGAAGTGCAGGTGAACATCAAATACTACCACTACAACAGTACAAATTTAGCCTAGGGTTCATATACATCATAATCCAGCCCCCAAAAGCATGTACTCAATCACTACCACCACAACTGTAAGCACGAGCAGTAGAAAGATTAGGAGTGGGGAAGCTTACTCTAAACAACGGTACCGCCGCCGTTCAGACGAGGGGAGCAGCGAGGGAAGCGTGGAGAACGGCGGGGAAGCGATGTCGCGACCACTGTCCTCCTCCTCTTGCGCTTCGGAGTCATCTCTGACTCGGTTGGAGGCTCCACAATCTGCAACGGCACCTCGTGCACTGTGGGTTCCTGATCCAGTGGACGCTCTACCCTGGATCTGAACGCCCACCACCTGCGCCTATCCCACGGGCTGGACGAATTGGCCTGCTCCATCGCCCACAGGAGGATCTCGATGTCGTGCCTCGGTTGTGCGGGCAGGGGAAAAGCTTTTTCTTCTCCCTGGATGTCATTTCCCTCAAAGTGGCCATTGCCGTCCAGTTCAACTGCCTTATGTTGTTAAACCAAGAACGGATCTCCATCAACCTGGCCATCTTTACCTGGTCGCCGCCGGCGATCTCCACGAAGTCGGCGTTCTCGCCGCCGGCGATCTGCTCCTCCATCGAGGTTCTTGCGTGGATGGAAGAAGGGGGTGGGATGTGGAAGAGGAGATGAGCAAAGTTGCGGCCGCGAGAAGGAGGAGAAGGAGAGGGAGGAGATGTCGCGGTTGTAATGGCGATAGGTGAGGGGAAGGACGATGGCGGCGGCGGTTCTGCATTGGATGAGAGGGGCGGCGCATGATTGTTTTCTTCCTATGACTTTTTTTGAGACAATTTTTTCCTATGACTAAAATGCCAGAGATTAAAATGGTTCCGAAAAAGCCCAACCACTGTAAAACTTTGTATAATAAATATGATAATTCGGGCCAACCAAAGCCCACAACATGAATTAATAGTACGCTTACAACTTAAATAACACCAAGACAAATATAGATGGATAGATTTTTTAGCTAAAAAAGATAGATAGATAGATAGATGGCCGCCGCTTCTCCACCAGGCTCCTCCTTGCTCCTCCTCCGGGCGCCCTTTACTGCTCCTCCGCGGTGTTGCTGATGGGGTACGGCAGAGTGTGCATGCGCTCATCGGTGGGGAAGACGTTGTCGTAGACCGTGAAGATGTTATGGGTGGTGAAAGCTATGAACTCACAGCCACACCAGAACACACGGCCGAGGAGGTAGAACGCATCGAAGGGGTTGGTGAAGTGGGCAAGGATAGCAACCACAACCCCGTTGTGGATGACCTCCTCGACTCGGTACATCCTTGGAGATCCCCGAGGGAGGTGCCCATAGCCGGCCCCAAGGAAGAAGTCGGTGAGCCCCCTTGCGCCCTCCACCTTAACATCGCCCACACACGAAGGGTGCTCTCGACGTACACCTCGGCGGGGTAGAGCATCTCCGGCACGGTGGGGGGGAAGCGGTAGGTTGGTCCGGTGTACTGCATGGCTGCGGCGGGCTGGTTCTTGGGGCTGTTTGTGGTGAAGAAGAAGAAGGGCAGGCGCAAAATGCAGGTGGGAGAGTATGGGAGATGGATGAAGGGTGTGAGAGGAAGACGAACATGATAGGTGGCTTAAATAGCCACCATGGCAGTAATGGGGTCAAATGTGAACAAATTTTTCACCCACCGCGGCATCGGGAGTGTACACGCGTGGGAAACTGTAGTGTGAATCAAAATGCGAAGTTTAAGTGCTGCCCTATCTGCCGTCGGTCGGGTCAACCGGGGACGGCTCTGCGGCCCGTGCTCCTTCGCGTATGTGCACGCATGCAACGTAGGCTGAAGCGGACGCATGCATGCAACCGCATGCAACGTAGGCTCGCTCGGGCGCATGCAACAGCGGCGGACATCGCTCGGTCCAACGGGTGGGCTTCTTTACATAGCCCAACGACACGATGCATGGCAGCCCACCCTCGAGCGCAGAAAAAAAACAGGCGCAGAAAAAAATGTAAGTATTATATGATTTATCGACGCGAAAGCCCTAGATAATCCTTACAACGTCAAAAAGCTACGAAACTTGGCAATGATGCTAGTCACGTTGGAACAAGGTTGTTGGTCCACTTCAAGGATGTCGACAAAAACATGCTTCGAGACGGACCCTTCCCGTCCCAAAAGGCCTCCCATGAAGCAGGTTCAGAATGACACCGAATTTTGCCAGGATGTAAGTCCAATGAGATCAACACTTGTTCATGTTGGCCAATGTGGGACTGACCGTCGAAGGAGATAAAGATTGATACTTGTTCATGTGGGCCCATATTTTTTTTACATTTGGTGTCAATAGAACACAAAAAACAAACATGACTATATGCTTTTAGGTCTTCACCCTCCCCAATTTGTTGGCCAACTCAGCAGGTTTCGCCTTAAGATGCCACCTCTTTCTGTAAGCTGCAATTGTTGTGGTTTTGGAATGCTGGTTCTCTTTCCTGCAGAACGGGCATTTATAGAGACCGTTACGCCGGTACACAATCTTTGCAGCCATGAGCCACTTGAAGATTTTCTTTCTGAAAGCTTCCCTCAGCTGTAGGTAGTTCTCCCATTCTTCCAATCTGCAATCTGGTATTAGAAGAAAAAAATCTCATGCCAGCGAATTGTACATTATATCAAAGGCAGGCATAAATGGATTGTTTTTTCTTTGTATTGGTTTCCTAAAACTTTGGTTATATGAAAGACATGCATAAAATGGAATACAAATGATCCATTCATCTAAATTTGCAAACCCTAGGACTGATAACCGTATGATTAGTAATAATAAAAAGGCGAACAGTACGATTGTCTATACGAATAGCGAGGAATAACAAGAGAGCAATTTCTAGGGTTAACCTCGAGAAGGCAAATTCTAGGGTTAATATCTGCAGACACTAACCAATTCGTCTTTGTTGGTGCTGTGTTGGACCAGCTGCGGCTGCGAATCGGCGGCGACGACGTCCTTGTCGACCAGTTCCTTCATGGGGTCCACATCCGCCGCACGGAGCGCACCAACCACGCACCCTCCCCCGGCAGGTAGGATCATCCTCGCCGGCAAGAATGTGGGCTTTTTGGCGGTGGCGAGTAGTGGGCGGCAACGAAGACGTGGGTGGATAGGCAGAGGCGATCGAACGCTGGAGGCGGGAGCGAGATTTGGGGAGTGAAAATTCAATTTGTTTGGGAGAGAGAGGTCAAGGCCGCGCACAATTCGTCACTTTTGAAATTTAGGTAGAAACATGCACGTATACGGCATCGTGCACACCCAGAGATTTGCCCGAACCAACCAATCAACCAACCAAGTAAAAGAAAAAGTGCACAATGTCGGTCCACAAACGTGGCAACATAAACCGAACACCAAAATAGTGTGTTAAAAAAACAACAAAATAGGAGGGACGTTTTTTTGTTTTGCGCAGTACTACTAAATACTAGAAGGGAGAACTACTGAAAAAAAATACTAGAAGGGACAGTTGGCACATTTAATTTCACATGGCATCTACTAGCTTTTTTGTTCATCGCTAGCTATGTTGTACCGATTAGGTAAAATGAATGGATAATTATTAAACCCTAGCTATTGTCAAGGTTTATCGGTGTGTGTCTACGTGGCCAAGTGTGCTTGCACGGTGTGGGTCCAGGTGAGTGTGATGCACAGGACGGGCCTTTGTGGTTAGGGCCCACATGAAGCGGCACCGAATTTTGAGGAAAGTGAAGGAACGAGCCCCACACACCGTCCGCATGCCGGACTTGTTCCCTCCCATTGGCTAGATCCAACATGCGATATGGCCTCGTTTACACTTACCCCGCGTGAGGGTTTATGCATGCCCCTCTCGATGTTTGACCATACCCTTCATGGGTCATATGATGAGACCACGCCAGGCCCCGTGATGCACCGCCTAGGCACAAACCGGGAGCGTTACCTCTCGGTAGCTAGATCCAAACCATGTACCCCCGCTGTTTAGACCCAAGTGGAGTAGCACCTAGACACATGACCCGCGACACTTGTGCCAGCCCCCGAACCATGCATCCCCGCCGTGTAGACTCATATGTGGCCATGTGTGCATGCATGTTGTGGTTCCAGCTGAGTGCGATGCACGGGACGGTCCTTGGTTACTAGGTCTAACATCACGCGGCAACGAGATTTGAGGCAAATGAAGGAACGGGCCTCGCACTCCCTTCACAGGACAGACGCATTCCCACTCTGTGGCCTGATCCAGCATGGGATATGTGGCCCCAGTTGCCCACAGCCTACATGAGGGCCTACGCATGCCGCTCTCGATGTTTTACCACACCCTCTAAGGGTCGTATGATTACACTTGCGCTAGGTCCCGTGAATTTTCGGCCCCTCGATAATTTGCATGGATTATAACGGCAGTTGATGAGCATCATAGCCTAGAGAACGGCGTCGAGGCCACCCCTCCCTTTGGTAGCATATGGTGCATATATGGACCAAAGAGCTTAACATGGGGCTTTCATCCCAATCCTTGCTATGATTTCATGTGGCCGCCGTGGATCTTCAACTTTCGATGTTACAACCCTAGAAATGCGGTAAATGTCCCGAATATGGGAGGGAGGGGGGGGAGAAAGGCCACGCAATAAACGATCCCCATAATTTTATGTTTGTTTTATCTGGCAAGACAAACAAGTTTTTTAGAATAAGGATTTTTAGCATGTTTTAATAAGGATTTTATAATTTCACATTATAAGGTGCTTATTTTTTCCTAAAACAAATGTGTTGTAAACGCACAAAGCTCCACATTGAGCCTCTCACCATCACGTTCACGTTGAACTCACCCTAAAATGAAGGAGAGGTAGATCGAATCTCCCCACGGGGGGCAACCTCCACCTAGTAGCTAAATATGGTTAGTTGAGAATTTCTCCCCAAGTTGTTTTTTGAGGCAAAATCACATTCTTTTTTTTCCTCCAATATTGTGGCGAAATACATGGAAGAAAAATCGTGGGAGGCACGGTGGAACGAGTGCACCTGTTTTTGCCCTCCAAAAGTGCACTAGTTGCCATATTGCATGTGAACGTGTCACCTGTACAAACAATTGAATTGTCGTTTTTATTTTTTTAACAATTCCTATATATTGAATTTCAGCATGCACCTACCCCATGTTAGTTAGGTCAAATTTGTTTTATCCAAGCTCCGCCAGCGACCGTGCAGATTCTTGTACCATGCACGTGCTGCTCTGGGCCTCTGGCGTCCGGTACCGGACAGGGGAATCTAGATGTGATGCAATACAATTCATGTTGACCCATATCATGCACCCTTAGCCAACCAAGCCGACAACATGCACCGCTAGCCACCTCGATCTAGACCATGCGGTAGTGTCCACGATGAGCAAAGATGCTCAGTTGGACATGTTTGCTGGCACTAGTGCATGATGCCCAATCTCGGTGAGCAAGACGGGTAGCCGTGTGTCGCTTTGACATGCTTGGCTTACGGAGGGAGGGACTGGTTGGAGAACTAACGAACCGAGGTGGGGTCAAGGGTGGATGGATGGTGTGGGTCAACTTGGGCAAAGGGGAACGGTTTGAGGCCATTTGAACAATGTATGCCATGGCTATGGTCATGAGCTACCTCACTTGCCTTACCACGAAATTTTTCATAAGGGGACAGTGTAAACCTAAAAATTTTGAGTTTATTTTTGGATATCCTATTTGTTACATTTATGGCATCGTGTACAACAAATTTGGGGTTATTTTGGAGATGGTCAAAAAAATCACTTCATTACAGACGGACCGTTTGGTCTCACTTAAGCGAGTTTTTCTAACAAGGTTGTTTTTTCGACCACATCCAAATCACCTGAAATTTTGTACACATGATCTTTTCATAAACATAGACAGAATTTGAAAGTTTTCCAATTTTTTTAGAATTTTATATAATTTATAGTGGCTCAGTGAAACTCAGGTACATACCTCTGACTTTACCCTAAGGGGACAGTGTAAACTTCATTATTGCTGAATTTTCTTTGATAATCATGTTTATTACATGGATGTGACTGTGTAAAAAAAATTGGGTGATTTGGAAAAGAAAAAGCCCACCAACTAACAGGAGATATCAAACCCCACGGCCTGCATACGACTAGAAACCCAACCATATGGGCCAGGATGCAGGCCCGTGGGATGTTCATTTCTCCTGCTAGTAGGCCCCACAGGGCATACACAGAAGTGGATAGGGAACGTGCTGTTTCAGTGAGAGAGGCTCATGCAATTGGTCTCTCAGCCGCGTATATAAGTAGGTGCGTGCGCGTCTTGCTTGGCGAGGTGGGACTAAACTCCCACCACCCGTCAGTTGCGCCTAGTGCGTCTCAGCGTTGGGCCAAATTTTGTTGGGCTGTCCCAGGCGAACCTCACCCGTGTGCTGGACCACGCGTCCCTGTACATGGTTGGGCTGGCCCATCATGTATGCATATCCTTTTTCTTTTTTGTTTTTCACATATTCTCTTTCATTTATTATTATACAGTTCTAAAACAAAGGTTGTTGTAAACACACAAAACTCCTTCAGCCTCTCACCATCACGTTCACGTTGAACTCACCCTAAAATCAAGGAGAGGTAGATCAAATCTCCCCACGGGGCACAACCTCCACGGAGTAGCTAAATATGGTTACTTCGGATTTTCTTCCCAAGTCGTTTTTTGAGGGGAAAATACATTTTTTTCCTCCAATATTTGTGGCGAAATACATGGAACAAAAATCATGGGAGGCACGGGGGCTACCTGTTTTCCCCCTCCAAAAGTGCACTTGTTGCCAAAATGCATGTGAACGTGTCATATTCCACATTTTCCTTAATACATGTTGTACACCTGCACAAACAATTGAATTGTCGTTTTCATTTTGTTATCAATTCCTAAATCTTAAATTTCAGCATGCACCTATCCCATGGCGTCTCATCCAAGATCCCACATCAACCACGCAGATTCTTCTACCATGCATGTGTGCTGCTCCGGCGTCCGGTACAAGAGAGGGGAATCTTGATCCGATGTGATGCGATTCATGTCTACCCATAGCATGCACCGCTAGGCAACCGGGCCGACAACATGCATCGCTAGCCGCCTCGATCCAGATAATGGGCAAAGATGCTCAGCTGGACATGTTTGTTGGCACTAGTGCATGATGCGCCAATCTTGCTGTGCAAGACGTGTAGCCGTGTGTCGTTTTAACATGCTTGGCATACCGAGGGAAGGGACTCGTCGGAGATCCAACGAACCGAGGTGGGTTCAAGGGTGGATGGATGGTGTGGGTCAACTTGGCTAAAGGTTTACGGTGGGTGTCTACGTGGCCAAGTGTGCATGCATAGTGTGAATCCAGCTGTGTGTGATGCACTGGACGGGCCTTTTTGGATAGGGCCCACATGAAGCAGCAACAAATTTTGAGGAAAATGAAGGAACGGGCCCCACACTCCGTCTGCATGCCGAACTCGTTCCCTTCATTGGCTAGATCCAGCATGCGATATGGCATGCCTTCCACATAGCCCGCGTTAGGCTTATGCGTGCCGCTCTCGGTGTTTGACCACACCCTTCATGGGTCATACGACGAGACCACGCCAGGCCTCGTGAAGCACCGCCTAGACACAAACCGGACGCGTTACCTCTTGGTAGCTATATCCAAAGCACATGCATACCCGCCGTCTAGACCCACGTGTGGAGCATCACGTAGACGTTTAGACTCATACATGGACATGCATCCTCTTGGTAGACGTTTAGACTCATGCGTTACCTCTTGGTAGCTAGATCCAAACTGGACTCACACCACTTACGCCAGTCCCCGAACCATGCATCCCCGCCGTTTAGACTCATACGTGGACATGTGTGCATGCATGTTGCGGGTCCAGTTAAGTGCGATGCACGAGACATGCCTTGGTTACTAGGTCTAACATCACGTGGCATCGAGATTTGAGGCAAATGAAGGAATGGGCCCCGCACTCCTTTCACAGGCCGGACCCATTCTCTCTCGATGGCTTGATCCGACATGCGATATGGCCCCGTTTGCACACAACCTATGTGAGGGCCAATGCATGCTGCTCTCGATGTTTTACCACACCCTCTAGGGGTTGTACAATGACACCACACCAGGTCCGGTGAATTTTTAGCCCCTCACGAATTTGCATTGATTATAACGACAGCAGACGGGCATCATAGCCGTAGAGAACGGCTTCGAGGCCACGCCTCCCATTGGTAGCATATGGCACATATATGGACCAAAGAGCTTAACATGGGGCACTCATCCCATTCCCTGCTATGATTTCATGGTGGCCGCATAAGATCTTGAACTTTCGAGGTTACAACCATAGAAATGCGGTAAATGGCCCGAATATGCGAGGGGGGGGCGAGAAAGGCGACGCATTTACCTACCCCCATTATTGAAGTTTGTTTTTTCTGGAAAGAAACAATTTTTTATAAATAAGGAATTTTCAGCACTTATTAATAACGATTTTATAATTTCACATTGTAAGGTGCATTTTTCTCTCTAAAACAAAGGTGTTGTAAATGCACAAAACTCCTCCTTGAGCCTCTCACCATCACGTTCACATTGAACTCACCCAAAAAGGATTTCCCTCTTTTTTTACGATTTTCCTTTGTTTTTGTTTTTTAGACAAAAGGATTTTGCTTTGTGTTTTTTTATTAGTAACATAGGGTTTTACTTTGTGACTGGTAAGCGGCCTGTGGGCCTGTTTGGTTGTTTCTTTATGAACTGGACCCACGGGCCGTTATTTTCTGTGCTTGACACGAATAGGGTCCGTGTCATCACCCCCATCGCCCACACACCCCCGCCCCCCCCCCCCCCTCACCCCACGCTCCCCACAAACCACCCCGCCGCGACCCCGCCGCCTACTCGCCTGGCCGCTCTCGACGGTTGGAGCACAAGAGCGCGGAGTGAGATTGGGAGGCCGCCAGCAAGCACCTAGCGACTACCGGCGACTAGGTGAAGTGAGAAACCCTAACTTGTAATCTTCGACTTCTTTGTTCCTTGTTGTGTTGCCGTTTCGGGAGTTGGATATGGTTTTCAAAGTCAAAGATTAGATAGTTAGGATTTTTAAATCGGAGGTTAGGTGGAAGGCGATGCAGAGATTGAAGGAAGTTTTCTACATCGGTGGCTAGCTGGGTATTTTTTCTAGGGTTTCGGTATTCCAGGGTTTTCATAACAATGAACAAGTGCAGATGCGTAACACAATAGCAGCAAATTTCAGCAAATAGTCCTTTAAAAACTTTAAAAAATATTGGCCTTGTGTAGTGGCGAATCCAGGAAGAAACCAGAGGGTGGGCTCAAAACTTATAAGCTGGGCTAGTGGATTAAATTCCTTTTTAGGCCAAAATTAGGTTGGGTTTAGTAAGGCAGTCATTAACTTGTAGTCCTCGATTGCAAGTCAACTAAACATTTCTCAGAATAATATTTACTGCAGTGTTTTTTTGCAGAATATGAAATTTGATCCAAATATTTGTATCTTTGTAGGGAAATAACAATAAACTCTTAATTCTGTTGCCCAAATTAGTTCATATTTTAAAGATTATAAATGTGAGGGCGTACAATATATCAGAGTTTTTAGGAATTATTTTAGTCTTTATTTTGTGTGGTTATGTAGTACCAGGAATAAGTGAAGTAAGTTCATTTTCTCCAACATGACAGACAAGTGGCTAATTGAGTTGGTTACCCTGACGATCCTTCGTCCGTCCAGAACAGATTTTCTTTTCTTTTTCAAGGAACATATTGTTGGATGCGGATGTATGTAGATGGGCTGTATGTTGAAGGTGTGCGTGTGTACATTCGGGTGGGCCGAGTAACAGCAGTAGTAGGATTTATGTTTTCATAGGACTTTTCTCAGAGATTACTGCTCAGTCTCAGACACTACCTCAGTTGTGCTAAAGAGGAGGAGGGGCCAATGCCGCGCGTTGACGCTCGGGGTGAGACCATGCTGCCGGTCGAGGATGAAGAGAAGGACATGTCTGAACAAGCTGTGGTGCGGCGGGCACGCGCTGCGTTGCGGGGTTATGAGGAGTGGAGGGCGAGCCACCCGCTCAGTTCAAGTGTATGATTGTTGATTACTGATGCAGTACCTTCGTTGATTATACTGTATGATTGTTGCCTAGTGTGTTTACATGCATAAGCCCTTTTCTTAAATTATCATCCTTTGCTTTTCTTCATTTTATTTTGTTTACACAGGTGGTGTGCATAACCTGTCGACAGGACTGCAACAGGCCCAATGCTGATGGGTTGACATTTACCATCAGGCTAGATGGGGACACTTCAGCTCTGGTATAAATAATCATGTCATTTTTTACTTGTATTGTGTTTGTTCCCCTCTACTTTGAAGATTAACAATATGTAGGAAATAAATAGCAATTAAATTCTACATCTACAAATCGTTCCATGCTACGCAAGGCACCAGTTCAGCGCCATCCCAGACAGTTCATTGCTTTTTCAAGCGAGAGGGAGCCGCATGTATGATTTTGGCGTGTACAAAGGGAATTCAAGGAAGATCATCTGTGGTGAAAACTGGTGCAGGTTTTTTGAAGACTTCGACCTGCGAGAAGGCGACCATGTCTCCTTCGATTTGACTGAAGACATTCCTTGGTGTACTGCTGCAACCTGCCAAGGACATGCGATCAAAACGAAGAGCGTAAAGATCCTCTAGAATTAGCTGTCATAACGAAGGGAATTAATCTTACGAAGCAAGAGGAGCGTAACCTACATGACCTTTTGGCGATGAAGAAAGGTTATATAGGTGCATTTTTTGTCCACCGCTTCACCAAGTCGAACATAGCAGGAAAGACGATGGTATGTTTTTGGTGTACTAGTATTTTCTATTTTGTATGCAATTTTCTTTGTTTTTTCATGGAGAGAAAGTTTAATGATATGCTATTGTAGCTGAAACCAGTGAATACACTGATGTGTGTTTTTGCATATCCTTTTGTTTCCCATAACTGAAGATCCTTATGTAATATATGTAGATGTAGCTGAAGATCCTTTTGTTTACTGCTCCTTCACATATTTGATAATTTTTCTTCCTATGACGGTGCATACAGAGATTACCGGTGAAAGTTGTCGACGCCCTGAAGACCCCAGGAGATGGGGAGATACTGGGAGATGGGCTTGCTGGCATTCGGCTGTGCAAGGACAGTTTCATGCCGGTCAAGTACCACAAGTGTGATGATGGCCGCATCATCTTCAGCAAGGGATGGAGTGATTTTGTTGACAGTGAAGAGCTTAAGGTTCATAAAGCCGTTCTTTTCGGTTTCAAGACCACCACCCGTGAAGATCTTCAGATCGAGGTGGTTATGAACATGCTGACCGAGGAGCCACAAATGTAGCACGACAACGCAAGAGTGTCCTTTACACTAGGTATAGTGCGAAAACTATTTTGATAGCAGTTATGTATCTATGGGGTTACGTCTTCATTATGTCTTGGGTGATGATGACTATGAGAGGAGGACATGTTGCAGTTAGAGTAAATGCTAGGATTCGGCCCTATTCAGGACTCAAAATAGGTCTTTCACAGGTGGTTGCTTTATTGGCTGCTGTTTCCCTGGCTATCCTCATGAACGATGGTAATGCAAATGGAATCGTTGAGGGGGTTTTATTAATATTTTAAATCATGGAGTTAAGATGGTAGAACTACCTATGAGTGTTTGCGTAGGAGATGCGGGAAGGGCATCAGTTGTGTTCTTGACTCTTTGGCAATGCAGGAATAATGTGAGATTACAAAATAAATGGTATAGTGATCTTATGATTCTTGTTTAGCTAATTTGCTTGTGCATCATGGGATGGTCTATATTGCAGATGAAGGTGGTAAACAAAGAGGTGCTGATGTTGGGAGCAAAGAGGTGTTGATGGTCTATATGCGCAGGCTAGAGCATGTAGCAGGTGAATTGTACAGTTCATCGCAAGTGTGGAGTCACAGGGTACTGCGGTGTCGCCTGCGCATCTCTGCCGTAGTTTTATTTTTTGGACCTTCATGTTAAGTCTGGCTGGGCTTGCTACCATGTATGATTTGTGCTGCTAGTTGATTACTTTAGTTTCTAGCTGTAGTTTGTATCAGGGGCTTGAAAGACCATGTGGTTTCTATTAATGGAAAATCAGAGAGGGCGACCCTTCTTTTGATTAAAAAATGAACTTTCTCTATGCAATTAAAAAATAAAATTTCTCTATTCAAACCCAGTTGAGAACAGTATTCATTATAAATCTGAAATAATCTTTTGGTAAAAATGGCTATCGCATTCTGTATCATAGCTAGAGAAACCGAAACAAAATAAACGTCTTAAGTATAATATCTCGTGAACGTGGATCAAATTAGGCAAGACAGCTAGAATAAAGGATGATTCAACTTGCAGGAAATTTGAACTTACGACTTACTAGCAGTATAATAAAGTTTACAGACTATCAGCTGGATAAATAGAAGAAACATTTTAGGTTGATTCATTCTTCCTTCCGGACTTCTTTGACCGCCTAGATGGTTTGGCGAGATGCTGGCGCTGACTCTCGAACCCCTTCTGGAAGTTCACCAACCGCCTGTATACGTCGTGGGTGGCATACGCGTCCATGGAAGCATAATAGATGTTCTTCAAGGGCAAGGGTGCTTCTGCCCATATATGGTGGTCATCTTCTGTGAGAGCGTCCTTCATCTTGTTGTAGTTGTGGTGGATGATGGAACCAGCGTAGTCAGCCAAGCCATACTTTGGCTTAATCGTCACTGGATCAGGCACTCTCCACATATTCTGGATATCCACAAAGTTTTGTACCACCAGACCAACATGCTTGAGTTTTTTCTCGTCATTGTTGATGTCCACCCCAACAAAGGTGTACTCCTCGTCGAGCAGGAAGGCGGCAAGCAGGCTGCAGTGCTCATCAGCAACGCTTATGGGGTACACGAGGACGTAGATGCCAACGCATAAATGGACCACGGCCGCCATCTGTGTCGGACCACGAGGCCAGGTGTACTCCACAGCTAGTGCAACCATCTTCTGGTCGTCGTTCCGCAGCCAGTATTTGAATATGCCAATGCAGTACTCAACAAAGCTAGCCTTGTTCGTGTACTTCACACAAATTTCGGTATTTCCATCTGCCCTAGCAGCATAATCATCCTCGAACACCATGTCGAAGGACTGTAATTGATGAAACCAGTATAAGACATGAAGCATGGCAATAACATGATAACAATAAGCCGAGATGAATATGACGGCAGATAGTATAGGAATTCTGGCGCTATTGAAAGTTTATGTAAACAAGTGCATGAACAATTTGAACTAAACAAGTACTCCCTCTGTAAAGAAATCACTAAAGCAGTGAACCAAAAGTTGTTATATTTCCTTGCAGAGGGAGTATATGCGAATTAACAATCAAAATTTACGCTCTTGAAATATTTATCTAAAGAACTGCATCAACAATCAAGAATAAACATGTATCTATGAATTGTTCATCGCCCATGCAGATGAAAGTGTGTGTACAAACTAAAGAAGCAGGAGAAAAACAAGAAATTGACAAGACAACGGACTAGACGTTGCATGCAGATGAATCTGTGTGCAAAATTTCATAAGGCAACGGACTACATCTTGCAGGCAGATGAATCTGTGCGCACAAAATAAAGAAGCAGGAGAACAAGAAATTGACAAGAAGAAGGCCATCATATGTGCTGCTACTGGAGAACTACTAACAAAATTGACAGGAAGGAGAACTCACCGTTCCAGAAGCCAGATTGTTGGGAGAGTGGGCGACACAGAGGAAGATGGAATCGAGAGGACGCAGAGGCAGAGGAACCGTTTTTGGAGAGTCGTGGCAGTGAGGACGAAGCGCCCTCGCGCATGCCCGTCCTAAATAATTGGGACGGGGCTCGTCCCGCCTGTTGGAGTCCTCGCTTCCTTTGTCATGTTCACATTTAAAATGGGCTCATCCCATAGGCCCGTATAAGAAAGCACATGAAGCCCAAACGCTTCACGGTTGAGATTACTGATCTAAACTTGCTAAAAAATTCTCAAAATAAAAAAACTAGCTAAAAAAACATTACGTGATCTAAAACTACCTCTTCGTGAGATCCCAAATTCCCAATATTTCCTTGTGGTGGGTTGTTAGAGAATCCCCTATAAATAAACATTACGTGATCTAAAACTACCTCTTCCTGAGATCCCAAATTCCCAATATTTCCTTGTGATTGGTTGTTAGAGAATCCCCTATAAATACGAAGCTTTTCACGGCATAGATCGTATACTTCCACCCCACGCCTCCGATACCTAGCCTTGCATGACTACACCGAATTACCACCCCACGCCACCCAAAGTAGCTCCCAGGTCGGTGAAGCCGACGGAGCCGTCATCTTCAAAGCCTGCGTCGGCGAATCCTGAGATGAAAGAGAAGGGCACATCAGAGAAGCCAACGAAAGAGAAGGGCACGTCGGAGAAGCCGGCGAATCAAAAGATGAAAGCGAACGGCAATGGAGCCGGTCGCCATCGAGAGAACCCTCCGGTAACGATCGAGATCCTTGTATTCAGTATACACCCTCCTTCCCAAGTCTGCATGCAATCCCATTATTTACGGCGCACTTCTTTTTGATCTCATTTAGTTACAGCCATAACGAACTATCCCTATTTTACCGAAGGGAGATGGG
The DNA here is from genome assembly GCF_002575655.3 of Aegilops tauschii subsp. strangulata. NCBI lineage: Eukaryota > Viridiplantae > Streptophyta > Magnoliopsida > Poales > Poaceae > Aegilops > Aegilops tauschii. The sequence goes on from NC_053036.3 coordinate 579,901,334, forward strand.
TGTCTAGAAAGGCTTGCACGAATCTTAGCGTAGAATCAATGACATAGGACTTAGATAAGCAATACTTAGAGCACATCTAGATGTGCTTTAGCAAAACTTAAGGGAGATCGTGGATACCTTCCTCTCTTAGTTTTTAGTCGTGAATGCCTCTCTCTGTAATGAAACTTGGGCTAATTTTCGTGCTGGAAAGTTCTACGTGCAACGATATGGGAAGGAAGGACTAGTAATTCAACTTTGTTTAAAACCAGCAACCGAATCAACAAAATAATCGTAGTACTCCTAAATGCCTAATCAAATACGCAGTAGACAGAATACAAAGTAGTTTTGTACGTAAGTTGCACGCCTCACTTATTTGGCATTGAGAACATCAAATGTATGTACTATATTAAATTTTAGGTTGACGAGAAAGAAAGGAGAAAACTAAAGAGAAAGATGGACAGTAGGATCACATGTTACATTCCTAATGTGGTGATTATCTATAAACTATTGATCTTGTGTTCATGTATGCAATTATTTTCGTAAGCGTGACGCCTGAAACTTTAGTAGTGTACATAGACCAAAGTCTGCTCTTTCTACTAAAAATCTATACTATTGTCAGTCAATTTGCCGACAGAGATAGCTTGTTTTTCTATGTCTGGTGTTCATTATATGGCCTAGAAGCTCTATAATTTCATGCAGTACTGTAGAGCACAATTTTGATATTGGCATAGATTAGATCTAGTCGGTTCTATGCGTGTTTAAATGAATACCATACAGAATCTAATCACACTATTTGTACATTCAGGGAACTCAGGTTGCTTCATTGCTGCAATACGAGAAGTTCATAAAAGAATTAAACACAGCAACTGACGTACATCGAGTTGATTGGACTGGGTGAACTTCTCAAGACTCCTGGCATGAGAATGAGACGTCTACTATGCCAGGCCATCGCTTATTCATATGATGCAGAGCAGGATGCCTTTATAATTAATGGGAGACCATGTAGGATCACACTAAAAGATGTGGAGCATATAACAGGCCTGCCCTGCATGGGGAAGAATCACGTCTCTTCAAATCACAATGATACTTTGGAGTTGTGGAAGGAACTGAAAGACCCCAATGACACAAAAGTAACTTTGAAAGGATTGCTAGCCAAGATGAAAGGCAACAACACACCTAATTTTGTCGGGCCATTTGTCTTGTACACCATAGGCAAATATGTATGCCCGACAACATAGCAGTATGTGGACAACAGATACCTTGGGATTGTTAGAAACGTTGAGACAATAAAGAGCGCCAATTTTGGACAGCTTACACTTGACCATCTTATGACTAGCGTCAGGAAATTTGTAAATAGTGGAGCAAATCTGGAGGGCAACCTACCACTGTTGCAAGTAATACAATCATTATTAACATACAATACATTTAATTTTATGAAAAAAATTCTAAGTTGTTTTTGTTGTAATGCAGACGTGGTACTACGAGAAGTGGAGGGTGCACCAATTGGACTCTACCATCTCGTATGCATCAAGGTTAAGGCCGCTGATCCAAAACTGGAGTGACAAGAAGGCACAGAAGGTTGACAACATAATCAACAAAAATTATATAGGGGTTGGAGAGGTAAAGTGTTAGTACTGTGTGCCTGGATTATCTACCATATGTTTTGAATGATACTAACGACACTAACATACAGTATGTCGATGACCTACTGCGGCCTTTCAATCCGCCACCAGTTGGGACGCCGGTGAAACCAAAGACTGACGGTTAGGTAAATGTTGAACATCAGGCACAAATATATATTGTAACTTTGCAAGTACAATCGAAGTCATATGCTTCTAACTGCTTGTAATTTGCAGGATAAGGCACTCATGGGCCGTGTATTGGCTTATTTGAAAGAAGTTGCCTCCATTGTGCGGGAAGCCAGTGCACAACAATTTGATAGGATGAGCACCCTTGAAAAAAAAATGGACGAGTGCCTTAGGTGTACACTTGCGAACGACAGACGCACGGACGACCTCATCACAGAATTCAATGTAAGTATACCATTATGAGTATCTATAATTTTTTTTACTATCAATACTCTCCACACTAACACATTTTTTTAAAGAACCACCGCTATGGAATATTTGATGCTGATCGCCCAGGAGTAGAGGACATACAGCTATCTGACCTGGGAGTACCTGCGGACCCAATGGAGGTCCCAGGAGAGAATACTACTCACCAGCAAAAACAAAAAAAAGACACGGAGGTCATTGCCAAAGGCATATCTGCTAAGGGAATACAAAAAGATAACGATGCCCCCATGAAGAATGTAGCTGAAGATTTGCAGCCTGCTCCTAATTTGCAATCGCGAAAGCATTCAAAAACCACCACAAGCCTTGAAGCTTTCATGATGATACACATTTCACATCTAACTGATTTTGTTTTAAGTTAATGCAGATTCGTAGTTAACATATGATCTTCCACGTTCAGGACGAAGAAGACAGAGTTGTTGCTGCAGCTTGCAAGGAGAGTCTCAAGAATGTTTCACAGCTTTATAAAGAGCTGGATGCTTCGCAGGGTGCTCCGAGTTTGGATTCGCGAAAGCATTCCAAAGCCACCACAAGCCTTGAAGCTTTCCTGGTGATGCACATTTTAAAGTTAACTGGGTTTTTTCGCGCAGATTGCAAGCTAACAAGTGCTTTATTTCAAATCACAGGATCCTCTGAATTTGAGGCACAATGAGAATGTGCGAAAGGCTGAAGAAAGAATAGATCAATATGATGAAGATGTCAGTATTGAGGTGGGGGGAGAGGCAGGTACCAAAAGCAAACACCAGTCTGCCAAGGCTAAGACAATAAGGGAGCCGGAAGAGACCCATGTCTTCCTAGTTTATGAGGAAAACTATGATGATTCGTTAGCAAAGCAATGACAAGATAGTGTGGTTGATTCCATGCTACCAACTCGTACGAGCATCCGGAAAAGAGTGGCATCTTCATTATTGTGCAATGAAGATTATGTTCTGTACGATAGTGATAAGAAGAGAAAGAAAAACAGGACTCCATCGGAGTCTACCAACGAAGGACACAAAGAATACAAAGAGGAAAAACCGTGCAAGCATTTTTAAAGATACAGACACAGGTGCTTCGAGGCTGGAGACTGGCCTTGACAAGTTTCGACAGAAATCCCTGGCCAAAATTGTCAACACCTCAGATCTTGATAAACAATTGGTGGTAATTGATGACATTGTTCTGCTACAGCAGCATTTGCAATGCCTCACCATGACAGATGGAGTTTTAGATGACAAATGGTTGGGTGACGAAGTAAGATATTTGCCAAATTATTTTATCAATTTTCTTTTGCACAGTACAATTCACTTGAATTTTGTTTTAGTTGGTTGATGCTGTGATTCAGATCATGCGTCATGATCATCCTAAGGACATAAGGGACGGGCAACTGGTTTACATTGAGAGGGTGGCCAGCGTCGCTATGCTCGAAAGAGATGGTAAGGTAGAGAACTGCCACGAGGCCGCTTTGGCAGGCATTCATGGAACAACAAAAGGAGACAACTACCTCAGACATGATCTGGTACCATCTAACCATGACATAAACACATTTATTTTTGTAATCATTATGCATGTTGATGTAATCTTTGCTATCCAGGTTTTTCTACCTACGAACATGGCGAACACCCACTGGTTCCTTGTGGTCGTAAACCCCAGAAGGAGGGAGATTCAGATTCTTGATTCGCTTTTCAGCTACGTAGGAACACAAGTGGTTCACGTGGTGAGATTTTAAACGTCTTTCAATATAACACAGCATTTAGCATCATACCTAACCTTGAACTGTGAGCAACTTCTCATACCATGTACTTTGGCAGATACGTGGGGTGGAAGCACATCTGAGAGCATCGTTGCGAATCAATGGACCACAAAGCCATGCATGGCAAGACATTAACGTGACCCAGTGGACAGTAAAGCATGTTCCTGTGCCAAGACAAGATGACAAGTCAGTTAATAGTATTAGCTTCTAAATATGTTTTTCATTGTTAATACGTGAAATGGTGCTAACAGAATTAATTGTTGTAGTTCTTCTTGTGCACTCTACATGCTGAAGAACATCGAATTCTTTACGGGAGAAGATCTTACGCTGCGTTATGACCAAGTACGTAGAGTAACACCTAAAATTCCGTCAATTTTGTAAACATATGGAAAAACATATGGAACGATACTAACATATCCTCCCATGCAGGCATACATTGACAATTATGGAAGAGAGCTGCTTGTTGTCCTTCTTAATTCGCCCTACAACAAATTTAAGTCCATGAAAAGGCTGAAGACGTACAACGCTATCCTATCGGATGCAGCTGCGATTGAAGATCATGAAGATGCAAGCAGTTAGTCCAGCAGTGGTTGATTCTTAGATCTGGAGTGTACACTTGGTTATGAAGCAGTAGAGTAGGGTGTGGTTTGGTTATAGTCCCAAAGAAGGTTTCCTAGCCATGTTCATAGTCCAGTGCGGATTAATCAAGTTGTAATATTTCACAGTACTGGTTCCAAATACTATTCTTGAAATAAATTTGGTCTGCATGGGAGACGCTGAAACATATATTTGCTTTTTACAACCAGAACTTTTAAAGCTTAGGAAGGTTAACTGAATTCTTAAATTTATATTTAAGTGTCATCGGAGTCTGGACAAGATTCAGAACAATTACATCGCTAGTTAGAAGTTTCAGAATTTTTTTAACATCGCTAGTTAGAAGTTTCAGAAAAATTTCAGCGAGTGCCGAAATATTTTGGCTGAAAGGCAAATATTGCAGTGAGTGCTGAAATGAATGAAGTTCAGTTATTTCATCGAAATCCCACCGAAGGGAAAACCATGGTGTCGTGCCATCTTGAGCAGCACCAGAAATGATTCAGTGTTATTAACAAAATTTGGTCTCACAGATACGAGGAAAAAAGGTATGATTTTGAGCATGCAAGATCGGATGGGCAATAAAATAGCTTCACAAGAGAGTAAAATACTTCACAAATAATTGGGATGGGGCTCGTCGCAGCCGTTGGAGTCCTCGCTTCTTTTCTCATGTTCACATTTCAAATGGGCTCATCCCATTATAATAGGCCAGTATAAGAAAGCACAAGAAGCCCAAACGCTTCACGGTTGAGATTACTGATCTAAACTTGCTAAAAAATTCGCAAAATAAAAAACTAGCTAAAAAAACATTACGTGATCTAAAACTACCTCTTCGTGAGATCCCAAATTCCCAATATTTCCTTGTGGTGGGTTGTTAGAGAATCCCCTATAAATAAACATTACGTGATCTAAAACTACCTCTTCGTCAGATCCCAAATTCCCAATATTTCCTTGTGATCGGTTGTTAGAGAATCCCCTATAAATACGAAGCTTTTCACGGCATAGATCATATACTTCCACCCCACACCTAGCCTTCCATGACTACACCGAATTACAACCGCACGCCGCCCAAAGTAGCTCCCAGGTTGGTGACGTCGGAGAACCGGCGAAGCAAAAGATGAAATCGAACGGCAATGGAGCCGGTCGCCATCGACAGAATCCTCCGGTAACGATGGAGATCCTTGTATTCTGTATACTCCCTCCTTCCCAAGTCTGCATGCAATCCCATTCTACCAAAGGGATATGGGTGTTTCTAGAAAGAAAAGAAAAAAGGACAAAAAAGGCTTGCATGAATCTTAGCATAAAATCAATGACATAGGACTTAGATAAGCAATACTTAGAGCACATCCAGATGTGCTTTAGCAAAACTTAAGGGAGATCGTGCATGCCTTCAGTTTTTAGTCATGAATGCCTCTCTTTGTAATGAAACTTGCGCTAATTTTCGTGCTGGAAAGTTCTACGTGCAACGATATGGGAAGGAAGGACTAGTAAATGGTGGAGCAAATCTGGAGGGCAACCTAGCACTGTTGCAAGTAATACAATCATTATTAACATACCATACATTTAATTTTATGGAGAATTTTCTAAGTTGTTTTTGTTGTAATGCAGACGTGGTACTACGAGAAGTGGAGGGTGCACCAATTGGACTATACCATCTCGTATGCATCAAGGTTAAGGACGCTGATCCAAAACTGCCACGAGGCCGCTTTGGCGGGCAGTCATGGAACAACAAAAGGAGACAACTACCTCAGACATGATCTGGTACCATCTAACTATGACATAAACACATTTATTTTTCTAATTATTATGCATGTTGATGTAATCATCTTTGTTGTCCAGGTTTTTCTACCTATGAACATGGCGAACACCCACTGGTTCCTTGTGGTTGTAAACCCGTGAAGGAGGGAGATTCAGATTTTTTATTCACTTTTCAGCTACGTAGTAAGCACACAAGTGGTTCACGTGGTGAGATTATAAACGTCTTTCAATATAACACAACATTTAGCATCATACCTAACCTTGAACCGTGAGCAACTTCTCATACCATGGACTTTGGCAGATACGTGGGGTGGAAGCACATCTGAGAGCATCGCTGCGAATCAATGGACCACAAAGCCATGCATGGCAAGACATTAACGTGACCCAATGCACAGTAAAGCATGTTCCTGTGCCAAGACAAGATGACAAGTCAGTCAACAGTATTAGCTTCTAAATATGTTTTTCATTGTTAATACGTGAAATGGTGCTAACATAATTAATTGTTGTAGTTCTTCTTGTGCACTCTACATGCTGAAGAACATCAAATTCTTTACGGGAGAAGATCTTACGCTGCGTTATGACCAAGTACATAGAGTAACACCTAAAATTCTGTCAATTTTGTAAACATATGGAATGATACTAACATATCCTCCCATGCAGGCATACATTGACAATTATAGAAGAGAGCTGCCTGTTGTCCTTCTTAATTCGCCCTACAACAAATTTAAGTCCATGAAAAGGCCGAAGAAGTACAATGCTAGCCTATCGGCTGCAGCTGCGATTGAAGATCATGAAGATGCAAGCAGTTAGTCCAGCAGTGGTTGATTCTTAGATCTGGAGTGTACACTTGGTTATGAAGTGGTAGAGTAGGGTGTGGTTTGGTTTTAGTCCCGAAGAAGGTTTCCTAGCCATGTTCATAGGCCAGTGCGGATTAATCAAGTTGTAATATTTCACAGTACTGGTTCCAAATACTATTCTTGAAATAAATTTGGTCTGCATGGGAGACGCTGAAACATATATTTGCTTTTTACAACCAGAACTTTTGAAGCTTAGGAAGTTTAACTGAATTCTTAAATTTATATTTAAGTGTCGTCGGAGTCTGGACAAGATTCAGAACAATTACATCGCTAGTTAGAAGTTACAGAATTTTTGTAACATCGCTAGTTAGAAGTTTCAGAATTCTTTTAACATCGCTAGTTAGAAGTTTCAGAAAAAATTCAGCGAGTGCTGAAATATTTTGGCATTGCTAGTTAGAAGTTTCAGAATTTTTTTAACATCGCTAGTTAGAAGTTTTAGAAAAATTTCAGCGAGTGCTGAAATATTTTGGCCGAAATTCAGTGAGGCTGAAATATTTTGGCTAAAAGGCAAATATTGTAGTGAGTGCTGAAATGAATGAAGTTAAGTTATTTCATCGAAATCTCACCGAAGTAAAAACCATGGTGTCGTGCCATCTTGAGCAGCACCAGACATGATTCAGTATTATTAACAAAATTTGGTCTCACATATACGAGGAAAAAAGGTATGCGCATGAGCATGCAAGATCGGATGGGCAATAAAATAGCTTCACAAGAGAGTAAAATACTTCACGTGTGAAGACTCAATCTTAGTTGACTTTAGAACCAGTTTTCATCCTAAAAGAGGTCCAGTGAACTACTTATAAGCAATAATAAAAGCGGTCCAGTTCTTTTGGCTGATTTTCAAAGAAACGGGAACGATATCTTTTTGATGATCGTGATTCTCAGGAGACCTACGTGTTGTTACGCAACTTACCTTGGTTTTTTTTAAACCATAACTTACCTTTGCTAAACTCTCCACGCCCCCCCCCCTAATATTCAACCAGGTGGGTCCCCTCCCTTGATTTTCTCCAACCAAAGAAATCTATACATAGATATATGCCCGGGTTGTTACTATCCCTATAAACAGGGATCCTTTGAAACCTCGTAGATCATAGTTCATCCTTCTGCGCCGCCCAAACCAGCAAGACAGAAGGACGGAGCAACCCAGGAATCCAGCAAGACCGAACGACGGAGCCAAACATGAATCCTCTGGTAACTCCCCACGATCTCAGCCGCTGCTATTTTTCGTGCCACGATCTTCCTCCCATTATCTCTTGCTGCGACCCCACTCGTTGTTTGCATATTCATGTAACTCAGCATGTTTTTAAACAAATAAAGTTGGGGGCGTTAGGGGAGGGCGCTAGGATTTGTTTCCTACCAGATTGGCAGTTCATTGATTAATTCCAGGCTAAATCTTAGCGTCTGGTCTTGTCGATGCCAATTAGTGCAGCGGGCGCTTGCCTTCTTTTTTTCCTTCCGCACGAGTTATGGAAGGCATCGATGGCCCATGTTTTAATTCCATACTACTGACCATGATTAGCGCCTAGAGTTGAGGAGACCACGGTTGGATAGTTTTTTATTTTCCAATATTTATTTTATTTCAGATAAGTGCCTTGCAATGGAGATTACCTTAGATGACCGTTCAAACGTAACCAAGCTGAATCACATGATAGTATTTGCACATACATGGAACTCAGCATGCTTGTACCTCATGCAGTAGCGTAGAGCACAATTTTCATGTTGGTATATATAAGCTATATCGTCTGTATGAGTGTTTAAATTGTATACCATGCTGAATCTAATCACACTTGCACATCCATTGAACCCAGGATGCTTCTTTGCCGCCATATGAGGAGTTCATAAACGGATTAAACACGCAGCAAAGGATGTATATCGAGTTCATAGGACAGGGTGGACTTCTCAAGACACCTAGCATCAAAATTAGACGTGTACTCTGCCTGGCCATCGCTAATTCATATGATGCAGAGCAGGATGCCTTTATCATCAATGGGAGACCATGTAGGATCACACTAGAAGATGTAGCGCATATAACAGGCATGCCCTGCCATGGGAAGAAGCACGTCCCTTCAAATCTTGATGATAATATGGAGTTGTGGAAGAAACTGAACGACCGTAATGACACCAAAATAACTTTCAAAGGATTGCTAGCCAAGATGAAAGTCGACAGCACACCAAATTTTGTCAGGCCATTTGTCTTGTACACCATAGGCAAATATGTATGCCGAACAAAAGAGGAGTATGTGGATAAAAAATATATTGGGTTTGTTAGAAACATTGAGACGATAAAGGGCACAAATCTTGGATAGCGTGAAGAATTTTGTAAATGGTGAGGCAATTCTGGAGGGGAATCTCCCACTGCTATAGGTAATTCGTAGTAGTACAATTATCAGTTACCTAACATACATTACATAATGTACGGAAATGTTTGTAAACTGCTTTTGTTGTCATGCAGACATGGTACTACGAGAAGTTCAGAGTGCACCAATTGGACTCTAGCATCTCGTATGAATCAAGGTTAAGGCCGCTGATCCAGAACTGGAGCAAGGAGAAGGCAAAAAAGGTTGACAATATAATCCAGAATAGTTATCTGGGAGTTGGAGAGGTAAAATGTCAGCACATTGCCTAGATTATGTAACATATATATATTCTAAATCATAACGACACTAAACTGCAGCATGTTGAAGACCTGATGAGGCCTTTCATTCCAGCACGAGATGGTACGCTGGCCAAACCGAAGACTGGCGCTCAGGTAAATGAGTTACATCAGGCACAAATATATATTGTAACATTCCAACTAGTATGAAGTTATATGATTCTAACTGTTTCAAAGTCTCAGATTAAGGTACTCGTCAGACGTGTATTGACTGATTTGCAAGAAGTTGCCTCCCTCGTGCGGGAGTCTGGTACAGAACAAACCCATAGGATGTGCACCCTTGAAAAGAAAATGGATGAGTGCCTTAGGCGTACCTGTACAAATGGCAAGCTCACGGAGGACCTCACCAAAGAATTGAAGGTAAGCCTAGAATTATGAGATTAGTATATATAATCGGAAATTTACGTGTACAAGTTTTTTTCTAATTTAGTTTACTATCAAAACACCCCAGACTAACATGTATTTTTTAAAGAAAAAACACGATGGAATATTTCCAGGAGTGGAGGACATACATCTATCTGACATCGGGACACCTTCACACCCAATGGAGGCCTCTGTTGAGAATGCTGAGCAGGCTTCTGACCAGGGGAAACAAAAGGATCTCACGGAGGTCGCTGCTAAGCATGATTGTAAGCAGGGAATAAAAAATGATGACATGGAGCCCCCCATGAAGAACCTTGATGAAGATTTTGACATACGCATGTTAACTTAATTATGAAACAATCATTGTCGTTTCAGAAATAACATTTGATCTTCCACGTACAGGATGAAGCATTCGAAAGAGCTGCTGCAAAAATCAAACAGGATCTCAGTGTTGTTCATAAGCTTTTGAAAGAGGTGTCCAGGGGGCTCCTAGTTTTGATAAGCAAACGCATTCCAAAGCCACCACAAGCCTTGAAGATTTCTAGGTGATGCACATTTCACCTATAGTTGAGCAAGAATCTGCTAAAGGCTAACACGCGGTTTATTTCGTCTGACAGAATCCGTTCAACAGACGGAGTAAGCAGCACTCTGTGAAGGCTACGGGATCGCGAGATCCTGAAGAGCCCCATGCCTTCATAGATGATGACAGCCATGATGAATCCTTTCAAAAGCAGCAACAAGTAAGTGTGGTTGAATTGACGCCACCAAATCATGGGGGCGAAAAGAAAAGGGTGGTATTGCAATTATTTAAGAATGATGAGTATGCTTCGTACGACACTGAGAAGAAGAAAAAAGGAAAAACAAGACTCCATCAGAGTGTACAAATGATTCCGAGGACACGAACAGTAAAAAGAGGAAAATCGGCTCTAGCAACTTAAAAAAGAGGTCAGAAGTTCCTGAAACCCAGAGGGACCAGCTAGACGTGGTTCGACAGGATTTCGTGGCGTCACTGATCAACACTACAAATCGTGAAAAACAAATGGTCTTAGTTGATGACATTGTCGTGCTATCAAAGCATTTGCAATGCCTCACCCATAAAGATGAATCTGAAGATGGCGTATGGTTGGGTGACGAAGTAAGATAGTATTTCACAAATTAGTTTATGAAGTTTCATTTTTGTACAATACAATTAACTTGATTATTGTTGTAGGTGGTTGATGCTGCGATCCAGCTCATGCGTCATGATCAACCAATTGACACAAGGGACGGCCAACTGGTTTACATTGAGAGGGTGGCCGGTGTCGCTAAGCTCGAAAGAGATGGTAGGATAGAGGAGTGCTACGAGGACGCTTTGGCAGGCATTCCTGGAACAACACAAGGCACCACCTACCTGAAACATGATATGGTATTTTATGCTGACGTAGAACAGATTTTTTTATTACTATGCACGTTGATCTAATTATCTGTGCACTCCAGGTTTTCCTACCTACGAATAGTTTAAACACCCACTGGTTCCTTGTGGTTGTAAACCCCAGAAGGAAGGAGATTCAGGTTCTTGATTCACTTTTCCACTGTATGATACCCAGAGAAGTAAATAACGTGGTGAGAATTTCAATATATTTAATTATAAGAAAGGATTTAACATCGTATGTAAGTATTAGTCGTAGGCAACTTCTCAGCCCATTAGGCTTGCAGGTACGTGGGGGATGGAAGCACATCTTAGAGCAGCGATGCGAGTCAATGGGATTGAAAGCAATGCATGGGAAGACATTAACGTGACGCAATGGCCAGTACGGAATATTAATGTGCCAAAATCCGATGAGACGCCAGTCAACAATATTAGCTTTTGTTTTTGTTTTAGATTGTTAATATCTGAAATGCTGATCTAACAACATAAAATGTTGCAGTTCTTGTTGTGCACTGTACATGCTGAAGAACATCGAATTATTTACGGGAGTAAAACTGAGGTTGCAATATGACGAAGTACGTAGAGTAACACCTAAAATTCTGTCATTTTCTGAAACATATGGAACGATACTAACATATCCTCGCATGCAGGCCTACATCAAAAAATTCAGAAGAGAGCTACCTGTTGTGCTTGTCGATTCACCTTACAACAAAATGAAATACAGGACTAGGTTCAAGCAGTACCATGCTAGGCAATCGGATGCAGCTGCGGTTGAAGACGACGAGGATGCAAGCAGTTAGTCCAGCATTGTGGTTCATTCTTACATGTGGAGTGTACACTTGGCCATAAAGCGATAGAGTAGGGTGTGGTTGGGTTTTAGTCCCGAAGAAGGTTTCCTAGCCGTGTTCTTAGTCCATTGCACATGAGTCAAGTTGTAAAACTTCAATAATATTGGTTACTATATTTTGCTTGAAATAAATTTGGTCTCTACGGGATCTCGTAGAAATCTATATTTGCTTTTTACTACCATGTGACAGTAATGGTGCCTGGGGCAACCCTAGAAGAATAATGGATTATGATATGTCTATTTTCATACGAGAGAAAAATTTATTAAAGCATGAGCATAGCCTCACAACAGAAGTCAAAAATACTGCCAGATTCAACACGCAGTCCTAGCTATGTCTCGTAGGCAGGCCGCAAAGCCAAAAAATAGAGCATAGGATAACAAGAGTAACAGCACGTACCATAGGGGGCCTCCGCAGGTGCTGCAACGCTGAATTGAAGCGATCACCTTTAGGAGCACAGTGGTGTGGCCATGGTACATCCATCCTGCCTCAGGGAATCACATAGCATGTTCTGTCATAGCCCTGCAAAACAGAGGAAAATTACTACTTGTACTAACCTTGTCAAATGTGTGCATGTAACAAATGTTGGACATAACTAAACACGGAAGAATGAAATGCAACATATGGAAGAATCGAATGCTCATTCCTTTCTGTCTGCTTTTTGCGAGGACCATTACTCCCCCTTTAACAAGGCTAAAACATCATAATAAGACTTAACAACAATCTTGAAAAGGTGGATATCCCATGTGAATCTAAATTTTCATATAAAGCACATGTCAAGTCTGTTGATCCCAGTCCAGCAATTGCACAAGAAGAAGCGAGCATCATAAATATTGAGCAACACAAGCTATTAATTGTTTATAGTACATTCCAAAATTAATAGCTTATCATCTCTATTGATCTCCAAATCTCACCTATCAGCCAAATTGAAAGAATACACGTTGAATGCAACGATTGAACGTTCGTAGATCAAGCAATCGGGGTTGGACAAATGGGGCTGTCCATCAAGGCCGGCGGCCAGCTTCATCTAGTCCCACAGAACATGATCCATACCCAACCACCTTGCCATCGGACGAAATGCATGGACAGATCAAAGCTGCAGCCATGGCTGAGAAATGATATGTAGAGGACGCAAACAACCAATTGGGGTGTGGGAAACAGGTTGCCTATAACCTTGTGGCTATAGGCACCCGCATGGAGGACTGGGAGGTGGGATGGCGCCGACTCTTCGCCGGCGGCCGCCGCGGGGAGGGCAGTGGGCCTCCTCTCGTGTTCGTTGAAAAGATGGTGCGAGATCGCGAGGGAATTGGGGTGGAGGAAGGGAGGGGCCGCGACGCGCGCCTAGATCCTGCCGGCGACGAGGGAGGGAGGGGCCGCGACGCGCGCCTAGATCCTGCCGGCGACGAGGGAGGGAGGGGCCGCGATGAGTGGCTAGATCCTGCCGGCGAGGATTAAAACCGTAGCGGCGGCGAGGAATAAACCCTAGCGAACGGGATAAATATCGAACCAAAAATAGCCCTGAAATTCGTACCGAGAATACCCTCGAAATATTTGGGAGGGAAAATCATATCAGTTCGAAATATTTTTTTCTCCCGAAAATGCCCCTCGGGGTCTGATATAATACACGTGACATCAGTGTATTGCATCGGATCTGGACCGTCGAATTCGCTCCGACAGACGGTCCATATCGTCCGGATGCACTGTAAAATGACTCCTAAAAAATTACAAATGTGCCATGTTGGTATCAAAGACGTTCATAAAACTTGCTAAAATTTTCAGCAGCAACATGCAGGCAAGAAACTACTCCCTCCGTAAAGAAATATAAAAGCGTTTAGATCACATTCTTATATTTATTTTACAGAGGGAATGTTGATGATATAATTTGGCTGCTAGGTATTTTATGGGCCAAATTAATTTAAATGACTATGGTTAGATTAATGGCTGACACAAATATTTTGCACTTGCTATTTAGTTTTAAATGCAGGCTTGGATCATAGTACAATACATATACTAAAGAGGCAGATCAGGCTAGCAAAGCTATTTACTCCGGACAAATATATGAGGTTTTGCCTGGATTAGGGGCTAGCCAGGAGAAGTATTGGGCATGAGCAAAAGTCATGGACGTGAAGGTGCAACAACACAAGGGAGAATTATTAATCATAATTATCTGGTGTGATAGCGACATGGCCGAAATATTTTATTATTGATCAGGCAAGGAGCGCATATGGCCAGGAGAGGTCGCCATGCAGGTTAGATGGCTAATTCAACACGTCAAGTACTATACATGGTAGTTCAAAGGATGACCTAATTAGATTCTAATCGGTTTAGATTTTGCAATTCTATTCGTATACGCCAAGTACTGCCTTGTATACGTCGAAGTCCAGCGTGCCTTATATATAAGGTCACGGCCGATTGGAAAAGCCCCCAACAATCGATCTATCAACAAATACATTACTTTTTTACGTATGTCTTTTTCTCTATCGTTCTTCTTTGCCAAGCCCTAGCAGCCCTAGGGTTTGGTAATCTTTGCCGTTTTGCGCTGGAAAACGGCCGATTCTCCTCCACGAAAGCGAGGAAATCATTGTTTCTTTGCTCGTAAAGCAATCGTTTGTCGTCACGAAAGCACGACAAATATCCTGGTGTTGTGCGGCGATTTCGCATACCAACACAATTGGCGACTCCGTTGGGGACGGGAAGAAGAAGAGGCGCACGATGAGTACCGAGTCCAGGAACAGGAGCGACATCTACCCGGGGAACGTCATCGCCGTCACACTCGACGATCTATCAGAAGATGATCGCCAGGAGCTTGAAAAAGAGCTTAAGAAAGAGATGGCCGAGCGACTAAAATTGAAGTTGACTGGATACTGCAAGACAAGGATCGGCATCGTCAAGAAGGTACACGTGCCGAACCCTTCAGATTTGATCAACACCGAGATAAAAAAGTCAACCGAAGAAATTTCTCATCTTATTGATGTGTGCGTAGCTACCAAGTATGATTCTGATGTGAAAACTACGACACACACAATTACTCAATCAGTAGCTAATAGAATTGAAGAATTTAAGGAGCAGCTTCACAAAGATCTTGAAAATATTTTACCTAGTCATGTTCGGTCGTTAGTGCTGCAAATCAACGATGATTATTCTGAGAAAAGACCGATTGAGAATAGTGGCTTCATTAACTTTCCTAGTAATATTCATACACCTAGAGCATCAACTAATAACATTGTGCAGCCCCATGTTCCTTTAAATAGCGATCAAGGTGGCCGGAACTATGTGAGCAGTTCGGCTAATAATTTTATGCCTAGCGTAGTTGCTCCTACTGTCTCAACTTTGGTTCCACAAAATCACAACAACAATAACCGAAGTGCTAGTTCTAATTCTAGTTTGCAACAATTTTTTATCCAACTGTAGAATATAGTACACCACCGTTGTTGACTGTTAGTACCGGGATTCCGTGCGGGCCGGTACCCGATTCATATTTTAATGGGTCTCCGTTGCAAGCATCACAAGCTCAAATTTATTTGCCGGAGTTTCCATCACGTGCTAGCGTTCCATCTGCTCCACAAACTAGTTCTCTACAGCCGAATGATAATTTTAAGGATAAGCTTGCTAGTATACTAAGAGAATTCAGTTTAGAACCTAAGAGTAAAGCATGTGCATATCAAAAACCATACCCTGATTACTTCGATTCGATGGCTTATCCTGGCGATTTTAGAATTCCTGACTTTGTTAGGTTTACAGGGGAAGATGGTAGATCCAGTTTCGAGCATATCGGACAATTTTTAGCCCAATGTTGTGATATCGGCACATCGGGTGTTTATAGGATTAAATTATTTCCGTTGTCTTTGTCCGGTATTGCATTTACTTGGTTTACATCGCTTGCTCCTAATTCTATTTCAACATGGGCACAATTGGAGCAAAAATTTCATGAGTACTTTTATAGCGGTGAAACAGAACTTCGGCTTTCAGATTTAACTATGGTTAGGCAGAAATATAATGAGCACGTTCATGATTATATTAGGAGGTTTAGGGATGTCAAAAACCGATGTTTCAGCTTGACCATAGCCGAAAAGGATTTAGCCGATCTTGCCTTTTCGGGTCTTCTCGCTCATATTAAGGATAAACTAGAAGGGCAAGAATTTTTAGATGTTAATCAAGTTTTGCAGAAGGCTTTGGTGCAAGAAAACCAGACTAAAGAGATTAAACAATATAGCCAGTTTGAAGATAATATTGATAATGAGAAGGATAATCATGTAGGTAATGCCTTCGATTATGATAGTAATTCGACTAGTGAAGTTGACGTTAATATATGTGTAGCCGAATGGATTCCAGCGTCAAAGTCAAAGCCCTTTGCATGTTCTGCTTTGAAACCCACACCTGCTAGAAGAGATGAAACTAAATACACTTTTGATGTTAGTAAGTGTGATAGAATTTTTGATATGTTACTGCAAAATAAATTAATTAGAGTGAGAGAGGGTCATGTAATTCCACCTACAGAAGAGTTGGGTAGGAGAGCTTATTGCAAGTGGCACAATTCTTTCTCTCATGCTACTAATGATTGTAACATGCTTCGTCAACAGGTGCAATCGGCCATTAATGAAGGACGATTGACGTTTACAGAAAGTTCTAAGATGAAGCTCGATAGTGACGCTTTTCCTATCAATGTGGTCGTGCTTGAGAGTAAAAAAATGCTTATTCGGTCGGATCAGACCGAATCCGCAAGAAAGAAAAATGTTGTTGATGATAATGCTTGTCCAAGGATAATCAAACAAAAAAATCCAGAAGTAGGAGTTTGGAAAGTCAATGGAAGAAGGAAACAAGCTCCAAGAGCAAAGCCGTCAGTTAGCATGTTGTTGGAAAAGTACACCTCACGCAGGACCAGCAATGTGTTTAGATCTCCTTCTGGACCTGGCGGTCATGAGCAATGGCAAAGAGATTTATATGACCAACAGCCCAATACTGCAATGGAGCCGACATGTTGGGGCTGTGCACCTCCTATGTGCCCACAATTTCCTACATGGGGTATTAATCCTTGGGCGCCATATCCTACAGGGCCAGTTTATTTTCACCCAGGATTGGTTCCACCGAGGCATATGTTCAGACCAAACATGCATGAGAAAAAGGCCTGGTTCGGTGAGGCGGCTAGATCACATGATACAATTGTTGTCCAAAGGAAACGGTCATTGGTACACATTGCAGATGGCGAAGTTCATATAGGTGGTCAAAAGTTTAAGTGGGTGCCGATCAATTGTAAAAGTGATGCAAAAGCACATGATGAAACTGAGCGTGGCTACAACCAGAGTAGTGCAATAAAAGATATTAGTTTACATGATGATTTGGAGTCTTGTGTGCAGACACGTGTAGACAAGAAAATTGTACATACTAGTGAGTTGGTTGATGAATTTACTAGAGACAATGGGAAAATTGAAGCCATAGGTACAGAGGAGAATAGTGATGGTGTGAAGTTGCAGCAAACCGGCCGATGTAATCAGTTTGGAAAGGAAATTAATTTTGGACAGAGCATGCATGCACGGTCAGACAAAGAATTCGTTGTATCCTCAGGTACTAATCAACGGTCTAAATCGGCAAGCTCATATGCTGATTTATTTATGGGAGGTTGTGGCCCAGGAGCGTCCAGAAATTTCAAGTCTAGCACTGATTGGGATTTAGGCAATGTACGCGGCCAGAAATTTAAAGCTAGTAATGCACATGATCACCAGAGAGGTGTTTCGGCCAGAGATAAAATATTTGCCATAAAAGCAGAAGTACGTCAGTACATGCCGAGAGACTCGGGGGTAACGGAATTAAGTCAGCTGCACCAGAGACTAACAAGACCTCGGTGGTGTCCAACGGGACTCACACACACTCAGAAACTGCGTGTCCAGCGACTACGAGCATTTGAAATGAAGGAAGAGATAGCCGGGAAGAAGCGATTATTCGATCCAGAAAAATCAATGATGCTGAAGACGACATGCAGAGGAGAAGTTGCCAAAGGCTCCCAATGGAAAATATTAAAAAAACTACTATTCTAGCATGACCAAGCAGGCTTGAGGTAATGTGGCCGGTATATTATTCCAAGTATCGTCCTAAGCAAATTTGGCCGACATATTATTTCAAATATCGCCCTAAAGAAAAATAATTTCCCAATATGCTCTTTGGACATTGAGCAATTATATAGCCGGTAAAGTTAACGACATCATTCTCAGGTATTATAATAGTGTTTTTAGTCAATGCAATTGTACCAAAAACAGGGGGGCATGTGTTGATGATATAATTTGGCTACTAGGTATTTTATGGGCCAAATTAATTTAAATGACTATGGTTAGATTAATGGCTAACGCAAATATTTTGCACTTGCTATTTAGTTTTAAATGCAGGCTTGGATCATAGTACAATACATATACTAAAGAGGCAGATCAGGCTAGCAAAGCTATTTACTCCGCACAAATATATGAAGTTTTGCCTGGATTAGGGGCTAGCCAGGAGAAGTATTGGGCATGAGCAAAAGTCATGGACGTGAAGGTGCAACAACACAAGGGAGAATTATTAATCATAATTATCTGGTGTGATAGCGACGTGGCTGAAATATTTTATTATTGATAAGGCAAGGAGCGCATATGGCCACGAGAGGTCGCCATGCAGGTTAGATGGCTAATTCAACACGTCAAGTACTATACATGGTAGTCTAAAGGATGACCTGATTAGATTCTAATGGGTTTAGATTTTGCAATTCTATTCGTATACGCCAAGTACTGCCTTGTATACGTCGAAGTCCAGCGTGCCTTATATATAAGATCACGGCCGATTGGAAAAGCCCCCAACAATCGATCTATCAACAAATACATTATTTTTTTACGTATGTCTTTTTCTGTATCGTTCTTCTCTGCCGAGCCCTAGCAGCCCTAGGGTTTGGTAATCTTTGCCGTTTTGCGCTGAAAAGCGGCCGGTTCTCCTCCACAAAAGCGAGGAAATCATTGTTGCTTTGCTCGTAAAGCAATCGTTCGTCGTCACGAAAGCACGACAAATATCCTGGTGTTGTGCGGCGATTTCGCGTGCCAACAGAGAATAGTTTATAATGATTATGGATAACAGCGAATGTGATAAAACTTAATTGCTCAACACATTATTTTATTGATGATTCGATCAGTAATTTGCTCGATCTGTAACAAGGGCAACAAATGGAGGTCGAACACATGCAGAAAACAACAACGAACACACGCAGAGAGCAGCAACCGTAGACACCGAGTCGGCCAGCCAGCCTGCTGTATGATGATGCTGGTAGATAACTTAGTGAAGGCTGCAAACGCACAGACACAAAACTCAACGATTAGTCTTACTGTTTATACTTACTAATTAAGATTAAATGGCCAATGAGTACTTAGAATATAATCTTTCAAGTTAGGAGTGGAGGATGTACGTACGTGTCGCAGTTGACGTTGTTGTTGATGGGGAAAGAGACGGAGACGCCGCACTCGCCGGGGATGTTGGCGGCGTTGCCCATGCTGATGCCCTTGAACGACCCCGCCAGGTTCTTGAGGCAGCGGCACGCCGCCTGCCGGTCGGCCGAGGTGGACGCCTTGCCATTCAGGGTCCTCACCCCGCTGCAGCACCCCGCCGAGGGTGACGACGCTTGCCCCGTCGCGTAGGACATGCACGGCGCGATGGCGGACGTCACGTCGCCGCAGGTCACCGCCCCGGACGCCATCTCCGCCACCGCCAGTGCCGCGAGCACGGCGAACACGGCTAGCAGTGCCACGCGAGCCATCGAGGATCTAGTGCTCCGGCTTGCTTGCTAGCAACTTTGGAGCTAGGAAGGAGCCGAGAGTTTTAGAAAGGTAGCTTGATTAGCTTGTGTGGTGGTGGAGATGGAAATCCATGGCCATGGAGCGGGGGTATAAATAGCCAGCGAGCGAGAGAGATGGCAAGAAGGAATGATAGGTGTTCTTGCAGCATTGCACTGCAGGGTGGCGGACGGTGGTGCGTGCATGCACGTGTCCATGCACGTAGTACGTCGTACGTAGCTAGTGGGGCATGCATATATGATGATGCAAAAGCTTCTGCATGCAAATAATTTCGATGTGATTTTCTTCTTGTGAACACGTATGGAGTCCGTGTGCGAGCTAGAACAGTGTAGTGTACGGATCTGCAAGAAGGGCCAGTGGTATAAGTAGGTGAACCGTCATTGTCAAACACAAACACAAAAAAGGAGATGGACATGAACATGATATGGAGTAAATTCAGAGTACGGTCGATATATCCAACTACCATGCCATGCATTGTTAAAAGAAAAGTTAGGAGTTATGACTAATGAAGTAGTATTAATTTCCACCGGCATATCTACTGATCAGGCGGTGCAGAGTGATCAATGCCAGCAACATGTGGTGCTTTATTTCTTAACTCCAACCAAGCGGAGTGTATATCAAGCATATACTCCTACGGCAGAATATCATTTGAAAACGAACACTAAGAAAACTTCGTGGAAACCATCTTTAAAAGTTTTGAAAAAATATGAAAAAAAAATAGATGGGATGTTAGAGGGTGATGTTCTACCAAAAAGATAAAACGCCAATTTTCAGAGGCAAAATACCCTATTTTTTGAATCTCAGCCATCCCCCAAAAAAAGTCTTCACAAACTAGTCAAGGCTGGGGGGTTATGGCCCCTGCAGCATTGGACATAGCTCCGCAGTGTTCTATTGCTATGCAAAATTCCAGGTTGCAAAACATTACGGGATGCGAGCTACGGAAAATCAAATTCAGCAGTGAATAGGGACGTTACTTATGACACTATTCAATGTTGATTTTGTTATTTTTATAGCTCACATCCAGTAATATGTTTGAACTTGGAATTCCACATGTCAATAGGACGTTACCCTCTCCCTTTTTTTTTAGATTTTTCCGAAACATCAAACCATCATTTTCGCATGGTTTAATTTTCATCAGTTTTCACCAAATGTTAGTTTTCATGAGAATATCACATGAAAACCAACATTCAATGAAAACTCCGTAGAAACCACCTTTGAAAGTTTTGACAAAATCTAAACAAATGGGATGTTAAGAGGGTGATGTTCTATTGATATGCGAAATTTCAAGTTGAAAAACATTTGTAGTTAAGTCATGTTTTTCTTTTAATTATACTAGCAAAAAAGCCCGTGCATTGCAACGGGAAAGAAAATAACACACGCTCTTAACCCAATAATCATGACTCAAGACCTTAATAGGCCCGCATCTTTTAGTTTCACATGGCATCACATTTGTGTTGCCGGCAGTAACCTCGGTGCTCACACAATGAAAACGTGTTTGAATGTGGTCAGTCCTAAGGTCTCTCTCTCGCGCGCACGCGTGCACACTCGCTCGAAATAAGATGAAAAATATGTTGTTTTTTCCCGCAAGATTTTTCATAGGTGTGCATGCCTGGTTCTTAATGTTTTTTTCTCTCACACTGGTTTTAATAGATGTTTATTTGCAATTAGAATCGCCGACGGTACGAAAGAAAAACGGACGATGCACTATAGATTAAGTTTGCACCAAACATAATATTTTAGAAAATACTTAACAGCTAAACATAATATCATATTTAGATTCTACATGTTTTTCTAATCAAATTTCATATATAACATGTTAAAATCAAAGTTACGGTTTAAAAGATATGGATAGTATTGTTTTACATAAACTGTGGATTGATTAACCGAAACATCAAGGTTTTTTTTGTGAAAACGGAAAAAACGTTTCGGCTGACTTAAAACTGGACGGAGGGTTGATTATCTAAAATATCAGGGGGTTTTCTGGGAAAATAAAAAAAACGGTTCGTTTGTAACTTAAATGTGTACTGCGGGTTGATTTAGAGAAAACTGGGTGGTTTATTTGTAAAATGCACGACGGACGACCAGAAACAGTTCGTGCTTTATTAGTAGGTAAGATATAAAAAATAGGATCTATCATTTATATTTCCTTTAATTCAAAAGTAGCGTCTATGATTTATATTTTTAATTATAGAATATTCCCTACCTATCAAACAAGTGATGTTTCCGATATGTCTTAAGTTACACTTTTAAAACATTGAATAAAATGTTTTTCAAATGTTTTGATTGAGAACAAGTAAATCATATTACATTTAAATTTATCTCAAAACGCATATTCATAACATAATTTGAGTGAATTCAAATTTTTACCCGTTATTTGGCATTTTATACACTAATTAGCCATTCACACTTTTCATCCAAACTAGATGACCCGTTACGTCCTTGGCACAGAAACCAAATCCAACCAAGAAGTTAGGTGAAATATTAGATTTTTTTGGCTGAAATACATGCAAAATATGATGATCTGTTGCGTCCTTGGTGCTCAAACAAATGCAATTGAAATGTTAGGTGAACTCTTTTCTATTAATTTTGGCTGCCCATAAGAAGGTTTGAATTGAATGTATGGCGAAATGTTAACCGTCCTGCCCAGTTTTTCAAGAAGATGCGCCGAGTACACTCAACTGGGTTCAATAGATAGTCAAGTTTGACAGACTGGCCAGTACCAAGTCAGTTGCCCTTTTGAACTTAAAGCCGCCCTCGGCCTTGAGGACGAATAACGACCGAGTCGGTCGTTCCCAAGGAGTCAGCGCTGAAAGGGTGCAATGCCGCATGGGGCCCACACGGATGTTGTGGAAAATTAGTTCAAATGTGATATAAAGTTTGCAAAACGAAGTGATAAATAGTGAAGGATTTTGTTTGAGAACTAAGTTCTTGGGATGGGTTAGATGTTAACCCCCCAATGCCTATGAATTTTTGGGAATTAAGTTTGGGATCTGTGAGATGCCAATCTCCCAATGCCTATGAATTTTGGGAATTAAGTTTGGGATGGGCTTTTGGCCACTAAGTTTTGAGGATGAATCACAGGTGCCAGATGCCCAACATTCGTTGCTGGTGGGGGTGCTGCGATGGCACCCCATGGGTGGTTGTTCTTTGTAGAACCTCATAAAGCATCATCTTCTGCTTTTGCGCCTTTGGTGCACTTGATCTTGATAATTTTACAACTACAGTTGACAAAATTGAATAGCAAAAGCATATGAATTATTAAGACTTATGGTAGACCTGCACATGGGAGATAGAACAAATGCACCAAGACAATGGAATAAAACTCACGGGGTTGCTTTGGTTGCACCATGGGACACTATTCACGTCTAGATTTATCTTTTCATTTCTATTTAGATAGAATTTGGATTTGGAATTTTTAGAGATTGTAGATATGTGAGCATTCACAATTTTTCATACTTTTTTAAACTTCCGAATTTTAATTTTATGCAGTGGGATCATCGTATCACCAATAGTATGGTATTACATGATACTCTCCTGGCCCAGAGGGCAGGACGATAGACCACATACATTGTCGTCTGCACAATTTTCACCCCACAACAAGCATATGTATGAGAAGTAGTAAGATCCCGATGGTTAACATCACAACCCAGAACAAGTCTCTTTTCTCCATTGTTTCCCTTTGTTTTAAGTGAGATGTCATCAATTTTCCTTTCCGTATCCATTCTTGGGAGCCTAACCATAGATTTTTTTTTTGGGAGGGGATGAACGCCACATCTTTATTTGGTCTCGTATAAGAATCATATGTAAGTTAGTTATGTTGTCTTTGCCGGCGGTTAGAAAATCATCGCTTGATTTATCAAGTGGACATCGTCAAGTTTTTTTCCCTTGCATTTAGTTACAAAATTACGAATGTGCCGTGTTGGTATCAAACACGTGAATAACAGTTGCTAAAATTTCCAGCATCAACATGCGGGCATGAAACTACTTTATAATCATTATTGATAACAGCGAATATCATAAAAACTTAAGCTCAACACATTATTTTATTGATGATTCGATCAGTAATCTGCTCGATCTGTAACAAGGGCAACAGATGGAGGTTGAACACATGCAGAAAAACAACAACGAACACATGCAGAGAGCGGGCAGCAACAGTAGACACCGAGTGGGCTAGGTAGCCTGGTGTGATGATGATGCTGGCACATAACTTAGTGAAGGCTGCAAACAAACAGACACAAAAGCTCAACGATTAGTCTTACTATTTATAGTACTTACGAACTAAGATTAAATGGCTAACGAGTACTTAAAATATAATATTTCAAGTTAGGATTTGAGGATGTACTTATTGCAGTTGGTTTTGGTGTTGATGGGGAAAGAGACGGAGACGCCGCACTTGCCGGGGATGTTGGCGGCGTTACCCATGCTGATGCCCGACCCCGCCAGGTTCTTGAGGCAGTTGCACGCCGCCTTCCGGTCGGCCGGGGTGGACGCCTTGGCGTTCAGGGTCCTCACCCCGCTGCAGCACGCACCCGAGGGTGCCGACGCCTTCCCCGTCGCGTAGGACATGCACGGCGCGACGGCGGACGTCACGTCGCCGCAGGTCACCGCCCCGGACGCCATCTCCGCCACCGCCAGTGCCGCGAGCACGGCGAACACGGCGACCAGTGCCACGCGAGCCATCGAGGATCTAGTGCTTCGGCTTGCTTGCTGGAAACCGTGGAGCTGGGAAGGAGCTGAGAGCTTGATTAGCATGTGTGGTGGTGGTGGAGATGGAACTCTGTGGAGCGGGGTATAAATAGGGAAAATAATTCTATGAGACCAGGTCTCACGGGTTAGCAGGGGAGACCCATCCTGATGGATGACACGTGGCATTCATAAATCACAAAGCATCTACCCCACACCCCACCTGAAATCAGAGGGAGAGATCAGATGATTTGTGATTTGTGAATGCCACGTGTCATTTATCAGGATGGATTTCACCTACTAAGAGACATGGTCTCATATAATTTTTTTCCGTATAAATAGCCGGCTGGCGATAGATGGCTGGGGAGAAGAAGATAGGTGTTGCGGCATTGCCATTGCAGGGTGGCGGACGGACGGTGGTGCGTGCATGCACGTGTCCATGCGCGTACGCCGTGCGTAGCCAGTGGGGCATGCATGCATGCATGCGCATGCGGGTGGTTGGGCGCTGGGGACCGTACGATGGACCATGGATCGATCGGTCGCGTCCACTCCACTGCACGCATGTGACGCTTCTTTGTTCACATCTACTACTCCTACCATTTTTTCCTCGAAAAGTGTTCACACCTACTACATTAGTATGAGCAGAAGCTTCTGCAAATAACTCCGACGTGATTTTCTTCGCGTGTGAACGTATGGAACCGCTGTGCGAGCTACCACAGTCCACAGTGTAGTGTGCAGATCTGGAAGAAGGGCCAGTGGTGAGTAGGTAGACCGTCGTTGTCAAACAAGAAAGAGGGGCGGACATGGACACGATGTGGAGTAAATTTTGAGTACGACCGATCTATGCATCTACCATGCCATGCATCGTTAAAAGCAAAGTTAGGATCTATGACTAGTCAAGTATTAATTTCCACCGGCATATGTACTGATCAGGCGGTGCGGTGATCAATGCCAGCAACATGTGCGGTGCTCTCTTAACTCCAACCAAGTGAAGTGTATATCAAGCATATACTCCTGCCGTAGTTAAAGAACAACTCCAACGAGACCACACATTTCGTCCGCCGGCGTCCGTTTGGGTCGGCGAGGACATAAAAGGCGGCCCAACGTGTCGATCCAAATGGACGCGCGTCCGCGGGCGACCCATCCCCGGCCCATTTTTGAGCCGGATTTGCGTCGGCGCGGACATGAGACGGACGCGCGCTCTCGCCTTCTCCTTTCCTGGGCCTGCTGGTCGGTGGCACATTGGCCTCCCTCATCCCACAGCAACCCTCGCCCACCTCCTTCGTCGCCGAGCTGCCGTCCATTTTTGCCGGCGACTCTGCCAGCTGCCGGGGCCTCCACATCCGTCCAGCAACGCCGCCAACTCCCACGTCGCCCCCACCGCCGTCTTGCCGTCGGGGAGCCGACTGCTTCCCACCCCGGCTCCCCCCCCCCCACACAGCCGCCCGCGACCAAGAAGCCGCCTTGCCGCCCCGGCCAGATCCTCACCGGCACGCTCGTATGACGCCAGCCCACTCGTCGGATGCCAACAGGGCAGCTAGCTGGTCTGTGCGCGCCGCGACTCCCTTCGCCGGCCGTCTCCTTCGTCGACGCCCGTAAGCTGTTCAACAGTTTGCCAAGGTACAAAATGGACTCCGCCGACGAGTTTTTTTCACAATTTCCTTTGCGACTCCGACGATTCGTCGTCCGATGACGAGGAGGAGATATTGGCTGCCGTGTTGGTCCATCACCACCTCAACAGCCAGCGGCCGTTGTTTCGTGGCTCCATTCCGGGCCACCTTCCGGAGTTGAATCGCAACCGAGAGAGCAGGCATTTCCTTCTTTGGAAGGACTACTTTGATACAACAAACCCGTTGTTCAAACATCAAAAATTCCACCGTCGTTTCCGTATGAGTAGGCATCTTTTCAACCGTATTAGAGAGGGGGTGGTCGGCTATGATGACTATTTCGAGTGCAAAGAGGATGCCGTTGGCAAGATTGGTTTCTCCTCTTATCAGAAATGCACTGCCACCATCCGAATGCTTGCATACGGAGTGCCCGATAATCCCATTGACGAGTACGTCCGTATGAGCGAGTCTACATGCCTTGAGTCCCTGTATAAGTTCTGCAAGGTTGTTATTGTTGTGTTTGGCCCTGAGTACTTGAGAGAGGCGACTCCTGAAGGTACAACCCGTTTGTTGGCGATGAATGCCAGCAGGGGCTTCCCAGGGATGCTTGGCAGCATAGACTGCATGCACTGGGAGTGGAAGAACTGCCCTTCTGCTTGGCAAGGGCGGTATAAGGGCCATGTCAGGGCTTGCACTGTCATACTAGAGGCCGTGGCGTCTCAAGATCTCTGGATCTGGCACTCTTTCTTTGGCATGCCTGGATCACACAATGATATCAACGTGCTTCAGCGCTCGCTGGTGTTTGCTAGGCTTGCCGAAGGCAACAGCCCACCGGTGAACTTTACTATCAACAGCCACAACTACGACAAATGATACTACCTGGGTGACGGTATCTATCCTCAGTGGACCACTATTGTCAAGACAATCCCCAACTCTGTCGGAGAGAAGAGGAAAAGATTTGCCCAAGAGCAAGAGAGTGCTAGGAAGGATGTCGAGTGTGCCTTTGGTGTTTTGCAATCTCGATGGGGCATCGTTCGGTATCCTGCTAATACCTGGAGCACGCAGAAACTGTGAGAGGTGATGATTGCTTGTGTGATCATGCACAATATGATCGTAGAAGACGAGCGCCCGGAATGTCTGTATGATCAAGGGTTTCAGTTTCAGGGTGAGAATGTTGTGCCTGAGCATAGAGGAGCGGCAACGTTTGAACAGTTCACCCAATTTCATCATGACATGCGTGATTGGGAAACTCACGTGCAACTGCAAAATGATTTGGTTGAGTATATGTGGGCTCATGTTGGCAACCAATAGATGTATCTTCTTTTATTCGGCTTGCAAAACTATGTGAGACATTTTTATTTTTATTCGGCTTGTAAAACTATGCTATTTTATATTCGGTTCAAACTATGTTATTTGACTATACGTTTAAATGCAAATTCATCAATGCAAATTTATCAATGCAAAATTTAGCTATTTGTTGAAATAGGGCGGCCAGCCGGCCACGCCGGCACATATGGGTCGGCGCGTTGGGTGCGCTTTCGACCCATATCTAAAACAGGGCGGACGCCGGGCGGGCGGCCGACCCAAACGGATAAAAAGCAGACGAAATCACCGCCCATTTGGGTCGCCCCATTGGAGTTGCTCTAAGTTCTATTTCTTTTAATTATATTATCAAGCATAAGTTGTGCCTGAAAAAATTGTAACTTTGCATAGTGTTGTTATCTGATCACTTAAATAAGTGATTAAATTTCAAATTTTTACTCGCTAGTTTTGATATGTTGCTTCCAGACCGAAGGGATCGATATCCACGGGGAAGATTCGTAGTTTCGAAGGGGTAAAGTGTCCGGTTTGAGAGAGACATAGTAGTCCTGTTATTGTCGTGACTTCAAACATTTGTATACATGTAACGTACACAATTCACAATTACATCTCCAATCTTGAGATTCATATGAGGTTGTTTTGCTATTTTAAAGCAATTTAATGTAATTTTGTTATTTGCAGAGTTTGAGTAAAAGCAGAGGACACTAGCTTGTATTCTAGCAGTGCACATGTTAGCATTTCAGAATTTCAAACATGATTATGGGGCTTTATGTTCAAAAAAAATAACATACATTTAGTTGTTTTCGATGAAATTAATTGAAAAGTTCAAGCATACCAACTATTTGAATTTTGGTTTGGAATATTAAAATAGTTACATCAATGGTTGTTAGCAGCGTCCCTACTCGTCGTCGCGCTGCTAGTGCTTCTACTAGCAGCTTGAGCTTGTGCGTGGATGCCGCTAGTAATATTTTAACATTTGGATTTTAAGCACAGTTATGGGATTTTTGTGTACCAAAGTTATGCTATAAAAGTGTTATATTGTATATTTAGTCGTGCTTGATGAAATTAATCAAAAATCCAAATATTTGTACAGGATTATTCAAGCACATCATTTTTTGAAATAGTTTTTGAATTTTAAAAATGTAAATGGTATCTAGAAAAATTGAAACTTTGCATGGTGTCGTTATGTGCCCACTTGAATAACAGGTTAAAATTTCAAAGTGTTACACAAAAGTTTTCCGGTGTTGAAGGAGACATGTTAATATTGTCATTTTCGTGACCTAAAAAAACCACATACATGCATGTAATGTACATAGTTCGCAGTTACATCTCCAATCGTGTGATTTATATGAGGTTGTTTTGCTATATAAAGGCAATTTAATATAATCTTTGTCACTAGCAGTGTTTGAGTAGACACAGACGCTGCTAGTTTGTATGCTAGCAGCGCGCATACCATATGGGCGCACGATGCTAGTAGCATTTTAGCATTTCAGGATTTCATACATAACTATGGGTTTTTATGTTCCAAAATTTTAATATACATTTAGGTGTTTTTGATGAAAGTAATTGAATAGTGCAAACACACCAACTCTTTGAATTTTGGTTTTCATACACCGTCCTCACTGTTTCACTTTTTTCTGAATTTTGAAAGAGCTACAACAATTTTTATTAGCAACTCCCAGCTCCCATGCACGCTGCTACTACAATACTTAGTACCACGGTGCGTTGATTGTGAGCACCGCTAGTCTATATATATACCTACTAATACCTCTATATCTATACCTACTAATAAAGCAAGATGCGTTTCTTCGATTTTTTCATCCTTTCATCGCCGAATTTTTTTCCCTATTCAAGGTGGTACTAAATTTGTGTGCGTCCGTTTGCTAGAAAAGAAAAATCAATTTTCGTTGATGGGCTGTGCATGTTGTGGCCCGTCGAAGCCAGCCCACTTATTCCCTGCGCACACAGCAACGGAAACCCTATTTACCACACAAGGCCACAAATAGTCTGACCATTGCACAGGGCGCAAGGCTGTGCCAGCCTGTTTTATTTTTTATATGTTTTATTTCTATTTTATTTTTTCTTCCTTTCTCTATTTCTTTTTTATTTTTTACCTGCAAAAAGTTTGATTTGTGTTTTCAATTTTTAGAAAATAAATACTAATTCCAAATTTCATTCCTATTTTAAAAAATGTTCGAAACTTGTAATTTTTGTTCTCATTTCCAAATTTATCAAAATTTTAAAAAACATATTTTTTTTAATGTTTCTGTTTTAAAACAAAATCGAGATATTCAAAATAAAATTGCATTTAAAAAATGTTCTATTTTTCTACAAAAAATGTGTTCTCCAAAACAAATTGGGATTTTAAAATCAAATTGGATTTTAAAATATGTTCCAGATTCTATAAATATTCTTGTTTAGTGAAATGTTCACAAATTCAAAATAATGATTGTGGTTAAAATAAACACATTTTCAAAAACTATTATAAAAGTTCAAAACATGTTCCTCTCTTAAAAATGTGTTCTCAAATTCAAAAAAAGTAGTGCTTTTTCAAAGGTTCATGTTTTCAATAAATGTTTGTGAATTTTAGGAAATTCTCCCTATTTCAAATGTTGTTCATCTTTTTTCCAAAATGAACGAAATTTTCGAAAAAAATCAGGATTTCTAATATTGCCCATGTTTTAAAAATATTTTGCAATTCATAAATATTAATTTATTTTTGGAAAATTTCCAAAATATCAAAAAATGTTTTGAATATGGTGATGCAGTATGTTCTTAAACGTTCGCACTGGTCATTGGTAAGCAAGACCTGTTTATTCGAGTGGCCAGCACCCAGTGGTCGAGTTTTTAGTTTGTGAGGTCGATCCTTCAACTTGTCGTTTTTTTATTTATACTCGTGCCTTACAAACACAAGTCGTTTAGGTGCCTGCCAGATGCGAACTATTGTGCGTCTCATGCACTATTTGACGATAAAAGAGTATGCTTTTTTTACTATAGTTGAAAGAAATTGTGGGGACAAGCCAATAAAAGAGAATATGTTGAATTGGCTCTAATGAAAAGAACTGTAGGCACGTGACCGCTAAAATAATCAAAGAGAATAAACCCTGATAAAGAAGGGACTGCCTGGTTATGCGTGGATTATGCTAATGAAACTTGATTTATGCACTGCAATTAGTAATCCATCCGGTTACATCATAGTAGGAGAAAGTGACGAAGCAACCGTGCCCTGAAGGTCGCCGCGCAGCCACCAAATGAGGAGGGAGGCACAACCCCGACACGAGGGCGAACCCAAAGGAAGAAAAGGCACGAGTTGGTTGGTCGTCGCCACGCCGACTAACTCCACCACTATCAAGATCTCGCAGGCCAAACATGATCCGAGAGAAGACCACAACTCCTCGCTCCGTCGCCCCACTACTCTGCAAACCATTTTTGGTGCACACATCAATTATCTCCCCCGTTGCTTCTTAAAAGAATATCTCTACCGTTGCAATGCACGGGCATATGTGCTAGTACTAATAAAGTAACATGCGTTTCTCCGATTGTTTTCATCTGTTCACCTCCGAAAAGCTTTTTTCTATTCGAGGTGGTACTAAATTTTTGTGCGTTCGCTAGGTAGAAAAGAAAAACTATTTTTCATACATGGGCTGCGCGTGTTGTGGCCCGGTATAGCCAGCCCACTAATTTTCCTGCCCACACAGCTGGAAAACCCTATTTACCGCACACGGCAGTAAATAGTCTGAGCTTCACACGGAGCACGCAAAACTGGGCAGGTCCATTTTCTTTTTTGCTCTGTTCTGTTTCTTTTTTTTCTGTTCCATTCTCAATTATTATTTTTCTTTTTTACTTCAATTTAGATTATCTTTCCTTTTACATAAATTCATAATTTTCAAAAAAGTTCAGAATTTCAATTTTTGTACAAATTTAGGAAAAAAAATCTAAATTCCAAAAATTTTGTTCCCGTTTTGAAAATTGGTCGAAACTTTAGTTTTTTTTCTCATTCCAAAATTTATTTAAAATTACAAATGTATTACCATTGTTTCTAAAAATGTTTCTGTTTTTCAAAAAAATCAAGAGTTTCAAAATAAAATTGCATTGAAAAAAATCCAGGTTCTAAAATATTCTTGTTTTACTGAAATGTTCACAAGTTCGAAATATTGTTCGTGGATAAAATATACACATTTTCAAACAAAATCTAAAATTTTAAAACATGTTCCTTTTTTAAAAATAATAATAACTAAAAAAATATTCATGTTTTTTAAAAATATTTGTGAATTTTAAAAAATAATTCCTGCTTCAAATGGCGTCCCTCTTTTTCCCCAAGTGAACAGAATTTTTAAAAAGCTATTCATATTTTGGAAAACTGTTCGGGACTTCAGAAATTGTTCATGTTACGAAAAATATTTGGAAATTTATAAATATTATTATTTTGGAAAATAAAAAAAAATTTGTCTTTGAATATGACGCTGCAATATGTTCTTCAACGTTTGCGCTGGCCATTGTTAACAGGACCCGTTTATTCGAGTGGCTAGCAGCCCGTGGCCGACTTTTTGAGATCGTGAGTTCGATCCTTCAACTCGTCATTTTTTTGGATTTATACTCGTGCCTTACAAGCATAGGTCCTTTTGGTGCTCGCCAGTGGGCTGGATGCACTATTTGACGATAACAGAGACTATACTTGTTGGCTATAACTGAAAGAAATTATGGAAACGTGCCAATAAAAGAGGATATGCTGGTTTGGCTCTAATTAAAAAGAACTATGAGCACGTGACCACTACAATAAAAATGGAATAAACCCTTACAAAGAAGGGACCGCCTGGATATGTGTGGATTATACTAATAAAACTGGATTTATGCGCTGCAATTAGTAATACATTCGGCAACGACATCGTAGGAGAGAGTGGTCGAAACAACCGTGCCCCGATGGTCGCCGCGTAGCCACCAAATGAGGAGGCAGCCACAACCCCGACACGGAGGCGAACCCAAAGGAAAAAAGGCACGAGTTGGATGGTCGGCACCATGCTGACTAAACCCACCACTATCTGTTGGGAATGTAGCATGCAATTTCAAAAAAAAAATCCTACGCTCACGCAAGATCTATCTAGGAGATGCATAGTAACGAGAGGGGGAGAGTGTGTGTACGTACCCTCGTAGACCGAAAGCGAAAGCGTTTGCCAACGCGGTTGATGTAGTCGAACTTCTTCTTGTTCCAACCGATCAAGTACCGAACGTACGACACCTCCGAGTTCTGCACACGTTCAGCTCGATGACGACCCTCGAACCCTAAGCACTACGTGAATATGATTGGAGGCGTAAACTGTGAAAGGGGGCGCCGCACACGGCTAACAAATGTCGGTATGTGTTCTAGCGGTGCCCCCCCCCCACATATATATATATATATATATATATATATAGGTTGGAGCGGAGGAGAGGCAGCCAAGGGGGCGCCCAAATAGGAGGAATCCTACTTGGGCACCTCCCAATTCGGCCTCCCCCCTTTCCTATTCCTATTCGGAGTAGGAAGGGAAGAGGGGGAAGGGGGAATCATATTCCCTTTTTCCTTTCCTCCTTCCCCTTTCCTTCTCCAATTTGGCCAGCCCATATGAGGGGGGGGGGGGGGCGCACCAGCCCCTTTGTGGCTGGCGTGTTTTCCCTGTTGGCCCATGAGGCCCGTACCATTTGCCGGGGTGCCCGGAACCCCTTCCGGTGACCCGATAAGTACCCGGTGCTTTCCGGAACACTTCCGGTGCCGAATACCATCGTCGTATATATCAATCTTTACCTCTCGACCATTTTGAGACTCCTCGTCATGTCTGTGATCTCATGCGGGACTCCGAACAACATTCGGTCACCAAATCACATAACTCATATAATAACAAACCGTCATCGAACGCTAAGCGTGCGGACCCTACGGGTTCGAGAACTATGTAGACATGACCGAGACACTTCTCCGGTCAATAACCAATAGCGGAACCTGGATGCTCATATTGGCTCCTACGTATTCTACGAAGATCTTTATCGGTCGAATCGTTATGACAGCATACGTTATTCCCTTTGTCATCGGTATGTTACTTGCCCGAGATTCGATCGTCGGTATCTTCATACCTAGTTCAATCTCGTTACCGGCAAGTCTCTTTACTCGTTCCGTAATACCTCATCCCGCAACTAACTCATTAGTCACTTTGCTTGCAAGGCTTCTTATGATGTGCATTACCGAGAGGGCCCAGAGATACCTCTCTGATACTCGGAGTGACAAATCCTAATCTCGATTCACGCCAACCCAACAAGACACCTTCGAAGATACCTGTAGAGCATGTTTATAATCACCCAGTTACGTTGTGATATTTGATAGCACACAAGGCATTCCTCCGGTATCCAGGAGTTGCATGATCTCATAGTCAAAGGAATATGTATTTGACATACATGAAAGCAATAGCAATATAACTGAACGATCAACATGCTAAGCTAACGGATGGGTATTGTCCATCACATCATTCTCCTAATGATGTGATCCCATTATCAAATGACAACTCATGTCCATGGTTAGGAAACCTTAACCATCTTTGATCAACGAGCTAGTCAAGTAGAGGCTCACTACGGACTCAGGGCTAGTTTGGTTGCCGTCCTCACATTCATGCCTGGAGAAAATCAGCGCATGGGCAGTGCCTGAGAAATCGATGGATCTTTCCTGGTCAGGCTTGCCTGTCGTAGAGACGTTTGGTTGGTGGCCTGAGCCTGGTAAGTAATACGAAGTGGATAAGCCCCATCAGCAGCCCATAATGCCCCAGCCATGACGCCCCAGCCCATTAAAATAATGCATGTGATGCTCCCGATTAATGCCAGACATATTCTTTTGCGCGCCAGGCGTCCGATGTCGTTCGCCTGGGAGGCTAATCACCTTGCCTGGGTGTTCCAGGCCAGGCCAGCGAAGGATTATTCAGGTCACCAACCAAACAACTCCCAGGCAGGTTTCAGGCATGGTTCAGGCCAGGTAAAACATCTCCAGGAAACGATCCAAACATGCCCTCAGTGTTTTGTCTATGTATTCACACATGTATTAAGGTTTCCGGTCAATACAATTCTAGTATGCATAATAAACATTTATCATGAATAAGGAAATATAAAATAACAACTTTATTATTGCCTCTATGGCATATTTCCGTCAGTCTCCCACTTGCACTAGAGTCAATAATCTAGTTCACATCGCCATGTGATTTAACACCAATAGTTCACATCTTTATATGTGATTAACACCCATAGTTCACATCACCATGTGACCAAAATCCAAAGGGTTTACTAGAGTCAATAATCTAGTTTACATCGCAATGTGATTAACACCCAAATAGTACTAAGGTGTGATCATGTTTTGCTTGTGAGAGAAGTTTAGTCAACGGGTCTGCCACATTCAGATCCGTATGTATTTTGCAAATTTCTATGTCTACAATGCTCTGCATGGAGCTACTCTAGCTAATTGCTTCCACTTTCAATATGTATCCAGATCAAGACTTAGAGTCATCCAGATCGGTGTCAAAGCTTGCATAGACGTAACTCTTTACGACGAACTCTTTATCACCTCCATAACCGAGAAACATTTCCTTAGTCCTCTTTAGGTACCTAAGGATAATTTTGACCGCTGTTCAATGATCTACTCTTGGTTCACTATTGTACCCCCTTGCCAAACTCATGGCAAGGCGCACAACAGGTCTGGTACACAGCATAGCATACTTTATAGAACCTATGGCTGAGGCATAGGGAATGACTTTCATTCTCTCTATATATTCTGCCGTGGTCGGGTTTTGAGTCTTACTCAACTTCACACCTTGTAACACAGGCAAGAACCCTTTCTTTGACTGATCAATTTTGAACTTCTTCAAAACTTTATCAAGGTCTGTGCTTTGTGAAAGTCCAATTAAGCGTCTTGATCTATCTCTATAGATCTTGATGCCCAATATGTAAGCAGCTTCACCGAGGTCTTTCATTGAAAAACTCTTATTCAAGTAACCTTTTATGCTATCCAGAAATTCTATATCATTTCCAATCAACAATATGTCATCCACATATAATATTAGAAATGCTACAGAGCTCCCACTCACTTTCTTGTAAATACAAGCTTCTCTGAAAGTCTGTATAAAACCATATGCTTTGATCACACTATCAAAATATATATTCCAACTCCGAGATGCTTGCCCAGTCCATAAATGGATCGCTGGAGCTTGCACACTTTGTTAGCACCTTTAGGATCGACAAAACCTTCTGGTTGCATCATATACAACTCTTCTTTGAGAAATCCATTAAGGAATGCAGTTTTGACGTCCATTTGCTAGATTTCATAATCATAAAATGCGGCAATTGCTATCATGATTCGGACAGACTTAAGCATCGCTACGGGTGAGAAAGTCTCATCGTAGTCAACTCCTTGAACTTGTCGAAAACCTTTAGCGACAAGTCGAGCTTAATAGACACTAACATTACCATCAGCCTCAGTCTTCTTTTTGAAAATCCATTTATTCTCCATGGCTTGCCGATCATTGGGCAAGTCAACCAAATTCCAAACTTTGTTTTCATAGATGGATCCTATCTCAGATTTCATGGCCTCAAGCCATTTATCGGAATCTGGGCTCATCATCGCTTCCTCATAGTTCGTAAGTTCGTCATGGTCTAGTAACATGACTTCCAGAACAGGATTACCGTACCACTCAGGTGCGGAACGTGCTCTGTTTGACCTACAAGGTTCGGTAGTAACTTGATCTAAAGTTTCATGATCATTATCATTAACTTCCTCTCTAGTTGGTGTAGGCATCACTGGAACTGATTTCTATGATGAGTTACTTTCAAATTCGAGAGAATGTACCATTACCTCATCAAGTTCTACTTTCCTCCCACTCACTTCTTTCGAGAGAAATTCCTTCTCTAGAAAGGATCCATTCTTAGCAACAAAGATCTTGCATTCGGATCTGTGATAGAAGGTGTACCCAACAGTTTATTTTGGGTATCCTATGAAGACGCACTTCTCCGATTTGGGTTCGAGCTTATCAGGCTGAAGCTTTTTCACATAAGCATCGCAACCCCAAACTTTGAGAAACGACAGCTTATGTTTCTTGTCAAACCACAGTTCATACGGTGTTGTCTCAACGGATTTAGATGGTGCCCTATTTAAAGTGAATGCAATTGTCTCTAATGCATAATCCCGAAATGTTAGTGGTAAATCGGTAAGAGACATCATAGCTAGATCACATCATATCTAATAAAGTACGGTTATGACGTTCGGACACACCATTACGCTGTGGTGTTCCAGGTGGCGTGAGTTGTGAAACTATTCCACATTGTTTTAAATGAAGGCCAAAATCGTAACTCAAATATTCGCCTCCGCGATCAGATCGTAGAAACTTTATTTTCTTGTTACAATGATTCTCCACTTCACTCTGAAATTCTTTGAATTTTTCAAATGTTTCAGATTTGTGTTTCATTAAGTAGATATACCCATATCTGCTCAAATCATCTGTGGAGGTCAGAAAATAACGATACCCGCCGCGAGCCTCAACACTCATCGGACCGTATACATTGGTATGTATTACTAGCAAACATGCCCGTGCGTTGTAACGGGAGAATAAAAAATCATAAGCCACTATGGCTTAATAATACACACAAAACCAAATGAAACATTTTGTTTGTTCTCTTGTAGACATGAAGGGTGCAAAGAAAAAAGAAGCAAAAGACTGATGAGAAAAAAAAATTGCATACGATAAGGCCATTTAATAATTGAATCCCGTGAGTAAATACCAATTGCAAGAACCATGGTTGCTGCACGAACTGGGCCGTTTATGTCCGTCGAGGTTTGGAGTGTGGCCCTAAGATTCACCTTTCTTCTTTTTATATGGACACACTCCATATAAAACAGAGTTAGAGGTGAAAACAATTAACCAACACATGTGGTAAATAATCTCACGGTATAAAGAATAAGGAGTTAGAGGTGAAAAACACAGAGTATAAAGGACCTGTACCTTTACTTTGCCATGGGTATAGACAGTCCGCTGCAGACCAACACATGTGGTAAATAATCTCATATCTGTAATTCCTGCTGATGCATTTTATCAAAAAAGGAAAACATTTACAGTAGTCACACTTTTAGATAAAAGGGTTTCCCCCCGCTACAATGGTCACATTTAAATAGATGAAAGGCTACTATATAGTCTACATAAAATCGTCGCCATCACCTGCATAAGACCGCATGACCATGATAATTATCATATGCAAATACACGTTTAAAAGACGTCAAATGATTTTCCAAAAGACTTGATGTATACAAGAGTGTGTGCACTACATTAGATATGCCTCTAGCAGTGATGCTCGTGAACATCTATACCAGAGTGTGTGCACTACATTACATGTGGTTGACCATGCCATCGTCGAGCTGGTAGTGGAGCTTGTAGCGATTGGTTGTGCCCGGCGCGAGACGGAGACGACCAGAAAGAGAGAAGAAGGCACGTAGAGCTCGGAAAAGCGGGCTCTTGAGGTTAGTGATGGACATGTCCGGCGAGGAGATGGAACTATGGAAGGAGATGAGCTGGCCGTGGACTCCAACGGGAGCTCGCCACCAGTTATACGCAAGCATGATTTGCTCCAATGATTCACCCACTACGCTTTCTTCTTAATACATTACCAGTTTTAATATCCAGTGGGCACAACATTAGGGATCTTACGGCGCTGCTTCTCCCGGAGAGCGACGGGATATGCTCACCATGAGGCCAGTGTGTTGCGGGGCTGAATCGTGGTCTCCATTGGCCCTGCACCACGCTGCCTGTGATGATGCATCCTCCACACAAAGACCACCGCATGCACCGGCACCATCGCTCCTCCATCCATCTCATGTACAGAGCTCTGGTGATAAAGGACCCAAGCGTTCGCGGTCTCTACTGCATCTGGCGAGTACCTACAAGATGGAATACCGAATACCTGAAGATTCCAAGACCGGCTCCTAGCCAACTTCATGCCATCCAAGGTAGATATACATCGCCAAGGATGGTGTCGTTATCGCCGGTGAGGCCGGAGCAGCATCGCGGCGACGCTCCATGATTGAGGCCACCTTCGGCTTCATCTGGTGCTGCTACTGCCGATCTAAACACGATAGCGCAGCAAGCAACGACGATCATACCTAATTCCTCTTCGTCATTGACTACTGCACGTGGATGAAGCCTGGAAGAGTATATCGGTAATTGCGTCGGCACGGCCCTGCATGGTGCGCCCAAGGCACAGATCACGACGGCCGGCGGCAGAGGCCTCGTCGTGGGGTGCATGGTGGCCCTGGCGATCGAGCAGCAGCTGGCAGTGATTGGCCCCCTCGTTTGGTGCACGCCTGCACGATGGCCGCCGCTAGCGGCTTGGTGTGTGATGTGTGGCGGCTTGGATGGTTTATTTAGGACACGCGTGGAGGAACCCTGGGGTGTATTTTTTCTGGGGAAGTGTTTGTGGCCGGGGCGCCGGCGGAACGCTCGGGCCGATCGCGCTCCGTGCGTTGGATCTCTTTTGATCCAAGGACGCTGTTTGCGCCACGTGTTACCAGACCCGTTTTTTTTTTTAAACACGCACGGGTTATCCCTTCCCGTGTTTTTGCTGCAACCACACGGGGGGTCATTTTGGTGCGAGGAGGCAGGGCGACCGGCGGGCGGCTGGCTTGTTGGCGCCTGGAGATCAGGAGCGGCGGCGGCGGCCCAAGGCGGATCTCGATTCTCCGGCGATCTATGGCGCCCCCGGATGGTAACTCTCCCCTCGTCCTCTCCCTATCGTTGTGTTGTCTCCCCCTCCCCCATTGGCTTTAGGGTTAGGGCGGGTTATGGTGCGGGGCGAGCCGTTTGTGTTCCCGCGGGCCGCCGCCGGCGCCGGCGCGGACGGGGATGGGGTGGTGTTCCCGCGGGTCGAGGGAGCGGGCGGGGTGGTGTTCCCGCAGGGTTGTGGGAGGGGGCGGGGGCGGTAGTTATTTAGGCTTTTGGTGGCTAGGGATTTGGGATGGGATTAGGATTTTTTTTGTTCCACGAAGTACGGGATTTGTTGTTCTCGCACAAGGCTGTGTTTTATTTCATTGGTTTTAGTGAGGTGATTTTTTGATGTTTTTTGTATATGAACATATATGTAACATTTTTAGATGCAAAATGTTGTGGCCTGTGATAAGTTCAGAATGCAACATTGTTGTTGTTAGTAGCTTTTTTCAGTGGTGTTAGTAGCATTTTCAAGTGGTGTTAGTAGCTTAAATTAAGCATTGTCCAACTGATGATGTATATTTTTTTATGTGTGCTTATACATTTTTCCTTTTTGTAGATGTTGCAGGCACCTCTGGTGAGAATGAGGGGAGTAAGAAGGCTAAGAAGAAGAATAAGAAGAAATACAATCTATGTGGCTTTAAGTCAAGGTTTAACTCAAAAAGGCTGGCTGAGATTGGGAAGCAAGTATCACCGGAAAAACAGAGAATCATAAGGGAGGGACCGTTTGGAGACTTGTTGGACATCCGGTCTTTCAAGGTGCCCCATGAGCTCATTGAGTTTGTTGCAATGAACACGAATCACATACTCTCTGAGTTCAAACACAAGAACAAATCTATCACCTTCAGCAAGCTTATGGTGAAAAGGATTTTCAACGTGCCATCCGGTGATAGACCCGTGAAGCTTCTAAAGAAGAGTGATGAACATGATCTTCGCAGCATCTACAAGGAGGGGAACAGGGCTCCAATCGCCCATGTTGTCAAGTTGCTCACTAGTTGCAGTGAGGAGGACGTGGTTATGAT
This sequence comes from Aegilops tauschii subsp. strangulata, assembly GCF_002575655.3. Classification (NCBI taxonomy): domain Eukaryota; kingdom Viridiplantae; phylum Streptophyta; class Magnoliopsida; order Poales; family Poaceae; genus Aegilops; species Aegilops tauschii. The sequence continues at coordinate 579,941,773 of NC_053036.3, forward strand.
AAATAGGACTTGGGCACTCCTTGCGTTGGCAACAGTTTTGTGCCCAGGCACGGGCAATATGGTGAATCTCGAGTATCTTGCTTCCCTGAAAGATATGTCTTTGGTGCATGAATTCGCTTGGGATGAGCACTTGTTGGCACGAGCGATGGAGGAGGTTGGAGTCTTTCAAGAGAAGAAGAGGATGCAAGCAAATACAGAAAAAGCAGCAGAGTTTCAGATCGCTTCATGCCTTCCCATGTTAGCGGTATGCAACGCAACATTATGAAATACCTCCATCTTTTTTCTTTGCTGCATGAAACCTTCTGTACATTTTCTATAGCTCGCATTTATGTTTTTGTTGGCTAATGTCCTTTTTACATTCCATGCAGATCATATACATGGATCATATTGATATCCCGCCCGACCTCCCAAATGAGCATGCCATTGATTATTCCGTGCCGAGGATACGCTTTGTTTGCCAAAAGGATTTTGATTGGTTGGATAAAGTTGACAAGAACAAGCTCACTCTTGTCCAACCTTTCTACGGGAAACACACCCAAGTAATTTTGCTACACCCCCATGTTTTTTGCTCACTGAATTTGCATGTAGCAATCTTTGCTTTTCCATTTAGGTTATGGCGGCCTTCTTATTTGTCTCCCCTCATGTTTTGTTTTCCCTAGATCCGGAGTTTGTGCAACCCCCCCTATGCAGCACAACTCATGGGACAGGAAGTTGGTGCTGAAGCAGCCAGTGGGCAGGGAGTTGGTGCTGAAGCACCTAGTGGCCAAGGAACTAGTGGCCAAGGAAGCCAAATTCAAGGTGCTGACATTCAAGCAAAGGACTCTCAATCAAACGAGGCTCAACAAAATGTTGATACTGAACCACACCTATCATCATCGCTCAACGATTGGCTGCAGCAATCATTCCCTAGCATGCAAGATCTAAGGGTACTCTTTCACAATCTACACTATCTTTTTCTTTGTATTCATTTCCTGTTTACCTTTGGCTTTGCATTATTTACTATACCCAGTTGCAAGTGTATATTTTGTTTGCTGCATCCCTCATTCTGATGTGCTACAACCATGTTCTGTTTTTGCTTCATATGTGGTTTAAGTTCATACCTACTAGGCTTTTTCGCTGCATCCATATGTCTAGTGTGCTACAACTACATTATGTTTTTCTTCAAACATATCATAATTTTGCTACATCCATATCAATAATTTGCTACCTAGAGGTATAGACCATTTGTTTTTTATGCTTCATCCATGATAGTAAATTGCTACAATCACACTATTTATTTGATACATAGTGACACAACACCACACCTACTTGTTTCTTGCTTCATCCATACCTCTAATGTGCTACACCCACATTTGTGTTTTTTTTACATCCATACTTCTCAAAATCTGGATATACTTGTCACTAAAAATGTTGGACACTTGCCTTCTTGTAGGTACCAACTCAGTTTCAAATGCTCTACGACAAGCACAAGGGTATTTTTGCAGCAGAGGTGGATGGTGTAGTAGGCAAGTTTGGACAGTGTTTAAAGGGATTGCAGTGCAACCGGATGGCCGCTCTCCTTCGTGATGTTGGAGACGCCATCACAGCTACCAATGAGCCCAACTTTTCCTTTGAAGCACCTATCATGGACGAATGTCGCGGAAAAGAGAATGATGCTAAAGCTGCAAATGCCGACATTGGTGCTCAAGCTCAAGCTCAAGGTACAACACCTAGCATCAACAAGGATGAAGTCACCGGATTGAACCTAGAAGTTGCAACAGAGGCTGCGGAAACTCGTGAGCAACAAAGAGTGAGTTTCGAGATGGAAGGCAACGCCTCACCTCACAGCCCCCACTCTTCTATGATGCACCCAGGAGTGCGACAGCCGGCATTTGGGACGACGAGCCATCTTGTGAGTTGTTCCCAAAGGGCTCCGAAGACTATGAGATGATGCATTCCACGGATGAGCCTACAATTAAGAAGAGCACAGTCAGCCCCATCTATGCAAACATCCCCGTGTTTCCTGTTTCAGATGATGATGACAGCCCAAGTATGCTTCCTTCCTCTTGCATCATTTCTTTTTGTTTTTCTCCATATCATTTTTTTCACATTTGTGTGATTCCAGCAAATTCTTTTTGTACAATCTCTTGCAAACTCATCCATTTTTTTTGCTACAGCTCCTAAGATGGTCGCTATAGAAGAGCATTTTGCTGATGCAAGCAGTGGCCCTAGCACACATGACAAGAACACTAGGAAGAAGAGGATGGCCAAAGTTCCAGCCATAAAAAATACCAGGGCAAAGAAGCAAAAGGTCGACAAGGCTGTAGAAATGTATGAGAAGTTTGTAATGCATGGAAAACCATTGAGGAAATCACAACCCAATGAACAAGTGTGAGCTACCTAAGCCCTATCTGTTTTTGCTTTCTATTTTTTTTGCTCGAAACAAATGATTCATTCGGTTGCATCTATGGTAACAGGACACCTTTCACCAAGCTAGGTGGATTTTTCATTGGATACAATAAATTCCTTGTATGCTTCAAGCCTCGCGGGGATATGAATGATGAGGTTATGTCCCTATGTATCGAGATGAACAACCTCGCATCCCATGCAGCAAAAGAAAGGGATGTGAAGAAATACATCTTCTCAGTCCACGCGGGGGTAAGCTTTTGTAAAAACAAGCAATGCTTCATTCCTTTCTTTCTTTCACATTTTCGTTGCAACACACACTAACCATTTTGTTGTATCTTTCAAGTAGATCCTACTAAAACAAGACCCATCAACCTTCCAACCAGCAAAACTCATGGCTGAGCTTGAAAGGGCTATGAAAATGTTCAAGGTTCAAAAGTTTGACCTCGTAAGTTTCACGAAGCTTTCTTTTGTTCCACACCACAAAATACTTCCAAATATGATCCAATGATGCGACGCGGCTGTAACATTTTTTACATGTTCTGAGTACCTTTTTGCCTTTCTTTTGTTTTTTCCAGCTTTTTTTCACAATTGTGCATAATCGCCATTGGATAGTTGTTTGCGCAAACTTGCTTCACAAGAAGTGGAATGTATTTGACTCAATCCATTCAAAAGGAAAACAATCTCCTTTGAAGAAGCAAGCCAATAACCTGGTAGGCTCATGCTCTCTATTTTTTTCTGTTTACCCTTCTGATTCATCTACATAAATGCCCTGTTGTCATCTTTACACACCTCATTTTTTTTGAAACTTTTGTGTGTGTTTTCGGTGCTAGATCACAAACTTTGCAACCCTCGCACAAGAGTGCAGCGAATTCAATGTCAATGTTGGATCCTTCGCCCGTGTTGACCTAGAGGATTACCCAAAGCAAGATACCCTGTGAGTTTTCTTTTTGAATTTTGCTTCAATCATGTTTTCCATTTCAACATTTTGTTTTTTCAACTACTCATGGTAAGTATGATGGAGAACTTTTTTTTACCTCACAGATGTGATTGTGGCTTTTTTGGGCTCAAATATGTGGAGAACTATGATGGGAAGTCAATGAGAGAGTTCAAGCAGGTACACATTTTTAATTTTTTGTCTTGTCATTTTGTTACAATCTACTTTCTTTGTTTTCAATACTCATGCAACAGAAGAATACCATGTGTTGTTTTTTGCTTCATATGTGGTTTAAGTTCGTACCTACTAGGCTTTTTTGCTACATCCATATGTCTAGTGTGCTACAACTACATTCTACTTTTGCTTCATCCATATAATAATTTTGCTACATCCATATCAATTTTTTGCGGTGGATGGATGTGAACTTTTTGCATTCACCACTCATGCAACACAAGAATAACTAGTATCATACTTGTTTTACCTTTTGTTTTCAATACTCATGCAACACAAGAATAACTAGTATCATACTTGCTTACTTTTTGTATTCATTTTTTACAGGAAGACATGGCGCGATACCGCATCGATGTGGCATACAACCTTTTCAGTCACCCAATGAACAATGCCCCAAAGGAGCGGGCGTTCAAGGATGAGTTGGCGGCTTGATTTTCTGGAAGGTTGAAGACCAACAAGCTTGTTTCTTCATTAGGTTTAGATCATGTCCGAGGTGGTAGCGTTCTCATAGGATTAGAGTAGTGCGCATTCGTATGTAAACTGTTGATACCTCCAGTAAACATATGTGTCCTTTTGGTATGTAAGCCGATGATAACTTGATATTTGGATGATGCACTTATGTTTTTAATGGATGCGTTCTTCTGTTTGCCAACATGATCATGCATTGACAATTGTTTTTTGTTTCGCTGGTTCTGAAATATGAAAATATTTCAAACTTCGTCCATTGAAGTTTCAAGGGAATCTTTGTGCATTTTTTCCCTCAAAACATATTTTCTGAAAAAATAATATGTGAATGCTACTTTTGACACACACTTAAATTGCTGGAAGCTCACAGGAAATAGCTACAACCTTCTGTTAGATTTGTTGGAGAGCCAAAATATACATTTTTACCTGCAAATTAGCTACATCCCTACAATATTTTTGCTGGAAGCATAATGTAAATAAGCTTCCTTTCCCAACTTTTGCTGCACAGCTAAATCAACACTTTAAATCATTCAAGGCTTTTTCCTTTTCAAACTTGTTATTTTGCTACAACCATGTTTTAAAAAGCTTCAACCATGTTTCCTAAAAGCTGCAACCATATTTTGAAAAAGTTTCAACCATATTTTGAAAAAGTTCCAACCATGTTTTTCAAAAGCTTCAACCATGTTTTTCAAAAGCTTCAAACATGTTTCCTAAAAGCTGCAACCTTGTTTACAGAAGCTTCAACCATGTTTTGAAAAAGCTTACCCCATGCTTTTCAAAAGCTTAGAACATGTTCATTATAAACATGGATCAAGCTGTGGTTACAACAACCATTGAGTACTATTCTAAAAATATATAAGGAAAAACCCACATTCTGCTTTTTTTTACAAAAAAATTCTACAAATATTGGCACCATCATACTACAAAAAGTAAGCTCTCACAAACATATAACAATAAGAATTATCTTAAATCAACTCTTGTAAAAAGGAACATTCTGCTTTTTTCAAATCACGCATGTAGTAATATGTTGCAATCCCACAAAACAAACATTCACAGCTAGTCAACACAACTTTTTATCATAAGTCATGGGGTGTTACAAGGCAATTCATCATTTTTTCCCTCATGAAAATATCCTAAAGTGTAAGGATTGTTTCGACGCCCGGAGCTTTCGCGCTCGCACTCGCAGCAAGAAAAGCTGCAAGGAGTTGGCAATCCTTCACGTTGTGATCTTCATCTTCACAATATTTGCATGGAGTCTTCTTTTCCCTTGGCTTTGGAGCTTTCTTCGTTTTCGCTGCGTCCTTCTTTGCTTTCTTCTTCATTTCATCTTCTCGAATCTCAATTAGTGGCTTCCTGCGCTTCTCTTTCTCTTTTGGCCTCCCTTTCTTTGCTGACTTTGGTGGGTTCCGCAGTCCTACGGGGGGTGGATCCCGCTGACCTGTACTTGGACCCCCTGAGACTTGTGCATTTTTTGCATGACCTTGGGCTTCTTCGTCTCCTGCAACCCCATCAGTTGCTCTAGCTTTTATTGCAGCAACCCCAACACTACCCTGATCAATTAGCCCAGAGACAAAACTATAAGCTTCATCATTGAAGCATGCATCAGAAGCGAGTTTCCCAAACTTCCGGCATAGAGAGTTAAACTTTAGGGTGTTTGTCGTGGGGACGGCGAAATGCATAGCTCTATGCCCATCGCCCGGTTCAGGCGCAAGGTCGGTTGCTCTCTTAGACCATCTTGGAAGCATGTAAGTCGCAGGTATCGTTTGCACGTTCAGGTGCACCATGACACGGATGATATGTGGGCAGATCAGCCCACACATCTCAAACATGTTGCAGGTGCACATGTATGTCTGATCTTTAGGGGCAACACACACTGTGTACACTTTAGGGTTGACGCCATAATTTGCAACAATGCGAAACCAGACGACATCCCCTTGCAGCTGATATTGCAGACCATAGCCTGTTGATTTAGCCAACATTTTTTGAAACTTGGAAAATACCTCTCTGGTATAGAAATCTGCAGCTTGCTTTTCAATGTTGTAACTGCAAACAAAAAAGCTTCCAACATCAATAAGAATTGCTACATATGTTTCAAAGAAATGCTGCAACCCCACTGTACTGGAAAACTAAAAAAATGCTACATGACTTTGGACTTACTTTCCCCAGAGTGGCGGCCTCGTCGCTTCATTGATGAAGCCAGCATTGTCTTCACGATCAAGCATTAGCTCCTGGCAAAGCTCAAACTGCTGGACAAATGTCCAAACTGAGTCTCCATGATGATTTAAAGTCTTGAAGTAGGAATTCAGGCCCTCGGACCGCCCGGTTGTTCCTATGAATGGGAAGAACTTATTCCTAAAGTACACAGGAGCCCACATCTCCCTGCTGTCCCACATGTTCTTGAGGTGTTTCTTATCAGCCACACCAAATAACTCAACCATCTGCTTCCACCGTTCTTCAAACTCCTCAACGGTATCTGAATCATTGATGCAACCATAGAATGCTTCAGCAAAAGGCTCATCCTTGCCCAGCATCTTCCCTAGTTTCGTCCTTGCAACCCGGAAGACGTGCCACTTGCAACATCTATGTGTTGAATCTGGAAATACCATTGAGATGGCTTTAGCCATTGCCTGGTCTTGATTCAACGGATGCTCGTTATTCATTGCCAACATCCATTGCTGGAAGACCCACTTGAAAGTTTCGATGGTCTCATCAGGCAACAAAGCGCACACCAAGCAAACGGTATGTTTGTGGTTGTTAATGCCAACAATCGGAGCAAAGGGCAAGTTGTAGAGATTTGTGCAGAATGTGGTGTCGAAAAACACACAATCTTTGTACTTTGGATACAAGGCCCTTGTTCTCCCATCAACCCAGAAAAGCGCCCTAACAGCTCCATCTTCTTCTAGCTTCGAGAAAAAGAAGTTGGGATTCTCCACTTGTCTTCTCTCAAAGTACTCGATTGTCAGCTCCAAATCACGCTCTGATAGGCCCCTTCGCAGCTTTGCTCTTGCATTTGTCACATCAGTCTTCACGTACGGCAAACTCCTTGGATCGCAACACCGTGCATCTCCAAGCAAGCCCATCATATTAGCCGTTGATATGTTGCGATAGTCAGTGAAGTGATGTACTGCATGTCTGCATCCGGGATCTTTCTGTGAGAGCGGCAAAATCTCCGACGCCCCCTTTGCAAAATCAGCTGGTGTGTGTGATCAGCCTCAAAAACTGTCACAACCCAGCTACCGTTTTTGAGGTTAACACCCATACGAGCCTTGCAATCATACCGCTCCAACCGGTTTCTTATCCTCTTGTCGCTCACATCCATATAGATGCCAGCTCGTTTGCTTGCAGATTTTTTGTTACTGGAATAGCTCATATCAACATGTTCACACTGATTTGTTGCAGCCCCGTCAGAAATGCTACCACCAACATTCTTCGAAGGATTTTTCCGTGAGTGTACGCACTCAAAAACTCTATAGATTAGAATGCGCTTCTGCTCCGAGCTATTTTTCCTACTATGCTTTGATGTCACAATGCGAGTTCCAAAGCCCATCTTCGAGGCATATTCATTGTAAACATGCTGAGCTTCTTCAACATTGTCAAAAACCATTCCAAGAAAAGGGACAACTGGCTGTGATGATATTTCTTCATCTGGTTCGTCAACAAGTGTTGCAGCATTTCCATTGGCATTGTCACTAGCCACACGGGCATTGCCATGATTTGGAGCTACACCATCCGTGTTCAGCTGCAACGAATCGTCACTATCATTTCCCATAGTACCATTCAGATCAATTCCATCATCTTCTTCTTCGTGCGCAACATTTTGCATATCATCATCAAGGAAAATGGATGGCTCCACAGCAACATTCTGCAACAAAATCAGCAGGAAGATGCTTGCATTAATTGACAACAAAAAAAGTGGACGCAGCATGTCAATCACAATTCCAAAACAATTCCTGCATGCAGCATTTTAGGATGTAGCATGCAACATCCAGCAAGACGCATGTAGCAAGTGCAACGCATACTTGTAACATTTTACTAGCAGACAGCAGGAAGATGCTTGCATTAATTGACAACATCTCAGAAACATTACACAAAAATCAAACACAAGTATGTTGAGAACATCTCTTTTTAATCTCACGCTCATCAATTGAAATAAAGGTTGCAACTTTTTTTGTGAACAAAAGGATCTACGATTTGCAATTGGAATTCATGCCAGATCAATTTCATCCCGGCCATGCCGTGCTGCATCTTGGAAGACCACATCAGGGTTATAGTACCGTTGCAGCACCGGTCCACTACCACCAGGGCCTTGCCGCCTCAGGGGACTTTGGCCATGAACAGCAGCGGAGCTCGAGCCCAAATCCATGGAGGCAAGGAGGTCATTACGGATGTAAGACATGATTGAAGCAATTCCAAGGCCGCTTGATAGATGGGGGAGCCCCTCCTCGACGTGATTCGGCCGTGGGGAACTTAAAACTGGCGGATCCGGCCGCCGCCGCCGCGGATCGGGGACGGGCAGATGCGGGGGATCCAGCTCCCCTGTTTTTCTCGTTGTGTCTGTTCGTACAACGGTTGCAACAAAACGTGTCTTTTTTTGCTGCAACGGTTGGTTCGGTACACACTCGCGCGCAGATCTAACGGTTCACGCTAACCGCATCGGACGGCTGGGCCTCGACCCGCCCAACAGTTGGGCCGGTGCGCCGGCGCAGATCACTGCCCTTTTTTCTGGGTATTGCGATCGTGGCTAAAAACGATCGGACGAACAACGTGTTCGCCTCGACACCTGAGTCGTCAAGCCGCTTTTCTTTCCCGATTGGAACTCCGTGCGCATCGATGCAAGCCAGCGAGCCGTAGATCTACTATTAAATCTTAGCCGTCAATCTTTGTAGTAAAAATAAAACTAACGGATATAAAGAAATGACTTATAAAGAACTAAGAAAGGTTTCGTCCTTTAATATTATGTAAAGATTTTCAATAAGTCAGTTGCTCGCTCCATTGTTTCGGAAAACGAAGTTTTAGTCATCTTGCTCAGGAGGCATGGTTCGCAAGCATCAAGTGGTTCCAAAAGCCTATCTGCATGGAGTTTCTTCATAAGCTTTACACCAATATGACCTAAACGACAGTGCCACAAATATGTTGCACTGTCATTATCAAGTTTGAATATTTTGGCATCAATATTATGAATATGTGTATCACCACAATCGAGATTCAATGAAACATTTACATTGTGTGTATGACCATAGAAGGTTTTATTCATGTAAACAGAATAACAATTATTATCTGACTTAAATGAATAATTGTATCGCAATAAACATGATCCAATCATATTCATGCTCAACGCAAACACCAAATAACATTTATTTAGGTCCAAGACTAATCCCGGAGGTAAAGGGAGTATGCGATGGTCATCTTATCAACCTTGGAATTACTTCCAACACACATCGTCACTTCTCCCTTAACTAGTCTCTGTTCATTTTGCAACTCCTGTTTTTTGAGTTACTAATCTTAGCAACTGTACCGGTATCAAATACCCTGGGGTTACTATGAACACTAGTAAAGTGAACATCAATAACATGTATATCAAATATACCTTTGTTCACTTTGTCATCCTTCTTATCCGCCAAGTATTTGGGGTAGTTCCGCTTCCAGTGACCATTCCCTTGCAGTAGAAGCACTCAGTTTCAGGCTTATGTCTACCTTTGGGCTTCTTAACAGGAGTGGCAACTTGCTTGTCATTCTTTTTGAAGTTCCCATTCTTTTCCTTTGCCCTTTTTCTTGAAACTAGTGGTCTTGTCAACCATCAACACTTGATGCTTTTTCTTGATTTCTACCTTCACCATTTTCAGCATCGCGAAGAGCTCGGGAATCGTTTTCGTCATCCCTTGCATATTAAAGTTCATCACGAAGTTTTAGTAGCTTGGTGATAGTGACTAGAGAACTTTTTCAATCACTATCTTATCTGGAAGATTAACTCCCATTTGATTCAAGCGATTGTACTACCCAGACATTCTGAGTACATGCTCACTGGCTGAGCCATTCTCCTCCATATTGTAGGCAAAGTACTTGTCAGAGGTCTCATACCTCTCGACACGGGCATGAGTCTGAAATACCAATTTCAGCTCTTGGAACATCTCATATGCTCCGTGGCGTTCAAAACATTTTTGAAGTCACGGTTCTAAGCCGTAAAGCATGGTGCACTAAACTATCAAGTAGTCATCATACCGAGCTTGTCAAACGTTCATAACGTCTGCATCTACTCCTGCAATAGGTCTGTCACCTAGCGGTGCATCAAGGACATAATTCTTCTGTGCAGCAACGAGGATAATCCTCAGATCACGGACCAAGTCTGCATCATCGCTACTATCATCTTTCAGCTTAGTTTTCTCTAGGAACATATCAAAAACATAGGGGAGCTACAACGCGAGCTATTGACCTACAACGAGCTATTGATCTACAACATAGATATGCAAAAACTATCAGGACTAAGTTCATGATAAATTAAGTTCAATTAATCATATTACTTAAGAACTCCCACTTAGATAGACATCCCTCAAGTCATCTAAATGATACGTGATGCAAATCAACTAAACCATGTCCGATCATCATGTGAGATGGAGTAGTCATCAATGGTGAACATCTCTATGTTGATCATATCTACTATATGATTCACGTTCGACCTTTCGGTCTCTAGTGCTCCGAGGCCATGTTTGTACATGCTAGGCTCGTCAAGTTTAACCTGGGTATTCCGCATGTGCAAAACTGTCTTGCACTCGTTGTATGTGAACGTAAAGCCTATCACACCCGATCACACGTGGTTTCTTAGCCTGAAGAACTTTCGCAACGGTGTATACTCAGGGAGAACACTTATACCTTGAAATTTTAGTAAGGGGTCATCTTATAATGCTACCGCCGTACTAAGAAAAATAAGATGTACTCCCTCCGTCTGGAAATACTTGTCGTAGAAATGGATACAAATGGATGTATCTAGAACTAAAATACATCTAGATGCATCCATTCCTCGGACAAGTATTTCCGGACGGAGGGAGTATAAAAGATAAACATCACATCACTACAAAAAAAATACACTTCCGTTATGATACGTGTTTGTCACAGTAGGTCACGTTTTCTGTCATGCATGTACATCCATGACTATTTTATGACAGAATCAAAATAGCCATACATGTGTTGTCGTAGAAGTGTTCCATGACATTACCAAAATTATCATCACGGAAGTGTCCACTTCCATGGCGATAAATTGCGCGTCATAGAAGTGCTTTCGTCAAGGGTGACCGACACGTGGCATCCACCATAACGGGTCGCTGTTAAGCTATCGGGTTCCGGTTTGGATCCAATAACCCGTTAACAGCCCCGACATTTTCCATGTGTAAAATCATCATTGGCTGGAGGAAACATATGTCGGCTCACCGTTGGGACACATGTCATCCACTCATTGGACCGAAGGCGCCTATGATACGTCGACACGTGGCATGGCCCAACAGAGGCCCATTCCTGTGAAAAGGCCGGTCCGTTTGACTTGGTCAAAAGGTAGCGGGCCAGCCCACGGAAAGCCTGTTAACGGCATGTTCGCATATAGCCCATTTACAGCCCGCTAACCCAGGGCCCGTTACGGCCTCTCCGAATTAGGCCCAGTAGCATCATCTGGCCTGCCCAATATGATTCCAGCCCATGTATGGCCCATGATGTCTTTCGGCCCATATGAGGCCCTTTGTAACTCTTGGCCCATTAACGGCCCGTGGTGAAACTAGCCTGTAATGAACAGTGTATCACTTTATACCCATTAACGGCCCATTATTCCATTGGGCCGTTTCCAGCCCGTGTTATCTTTCGGCCTTCTCAGGGCCCATATATTCTTGGGCTCATTTCCAGCATTCAGTTACTTACAGCCCGTTATTGTCCCTTTCTGCTTGTGGACCAACTTCAGCCCGTGGTTACAGTCGGCCCGTTTGTGGCCCGTTAATCCGTTGGGCCGTTTTTGTAGCGTCATCAAATACGACCGATTAACGACGGCCTATTATGGTCGGCCCATGAACGGACGATTCCAACTCTAGCCCGTTTACGACCCATAATGTGGTTTGTTATTGGCGCATGTTTGGCAAATCGATCATATGGTCCGTAGAAGGCCCATTGATGATACGACCCGTAGAAGGCCCATTGATGATACAGGCCGTAGAAGGCGCATTGATGATGCGGCCCGTAGAAGGCCCATGGTCACTACAGTAAATATGTAGCCATGGTTATTATGGCCTAGTTTTTAAAAATAGGTTATTGCGGCCACTAGCAAACCGCGGAAAAAGAACTGCACTGACTACAAAGCAAACAAATAAACAAGACAACAAGGAAATAAATAAGCAAGCAACTTACGCTACGGTATCACGACTATTACACATATTACATCCACTGGGCATCAAAGTTCGCCACCAGTGCAAGTATAGGGAAGAAAGCAGCATATCACATACACTGGTTGTCAAAGTTGGCGACTAGTGCAAATAAACGCCGTAGCAAAACAAGTCAGAACTGAAACCACTTCAGAAGAGCTCAAGAAACAATATCCTAGGTACCCATAATGCTGGCCAGATGCTTAGCAAGCTTATTAACTTTCTCTTGTTTGGCGCTTAAATCCTCCAGCACTTGTTGTTGCACCAGAAAGTATGCATCTGAATTCTGCAGGGACTTCCTCAGTCCTTCGGCTTCCTGTCGCATAACATCTGATCGATGTCTTTCAACTCAAAGTTGAGACTCAAGAAGTCGAAATGATTCAGGCAGCGAGTTCGAAGAGCTGGTGCCAGCAGTAGTAGCCAGTAACTCGAACACTACATCAAGACAGGACTTTGGGGTTGTCTTAGTGTCTTCAATATAGTTTTTATCAGCTTTCTTCGAGACCAACAGGGATGTCTCACTATCTTGAACATTATCTTCATTACTTCCTTTACCATTGCATAATGGGGTACTCTTCTCCAATATTTTATCCGCATTCTAAAAGAGAAACAAACAGACACATCACAGGTTTACCATGTTGTATATGAAACTCATTTTGGTAAACCAGTTCAGTAGTAAGGTGGACATGATAACAGCATTAAACAAACATATATCTATGTAGTATGGTCACTATATGGTCTATATCATTCTAGTTTATGTTGCCTAATCAAGATAGAGACAGTTCAAAACATATATATTTAAGACAAAGCAGCATAGAAAGAATATAAGTGTGGGAAACTACACAACAATAACAACACTTGTAATGTGCATGGCATGAGAACATAACTGTTTATTCAATTGAAACTGAAATCAACATAGAGCAAGTTACAACAGCAAACACATTAAAGAAACAGGTTTAAAACATACCTGTTGTGCCATTGGAGTTTCAATTGCATCCTTCAAATTTGAAATTAGTTGGTATGAGTAAATACAGTGATGCAAGAGCAAAGGAGTATGAACCGTAGCTACGGAATGTGACCTGAGAACAATTCTTCTTTTACTTTAAGCGTTGACTTGGGGTTTGGAGTGGTGGTCCTCGTGCTTTGGGCACTGCAGTTGCCTTACCAACTGCTCGTGTTTGGGTTCTCTGTGGTGGAGAAGGTGTTGTGTCAACTGGAACTAGGTTACTATCTGCTGGGGTTGGGTTAGAAGGGGTGTAGCTGGTTCTCTTCCAACTAGGTAGGGGTACAATCTGCGTGAGTCTGGGTTATCTGTGGTGGGGCTGGTTCTTGGGCAAGTACAACCGTGGTTCTATATGCATCGACCGGTAGCACGATCTTTTCTGAAGACCATGTTTTTACTCCCACACATACTGCCATCACCCCCTCCAATTCAAATGGCTGATAAATAAGAAAAGTAATTGAATGTACATACATTGTAAGATAGACAGGTGCAATGGATAGTAGGGAAGAAAACAGGGCATGAAATAATTCACATTTATGTTGTCTAACCAAACAGAATAGCATGACATAATTTCACATATATGATGGCTAATTAAACAGGATATCATGACACAATTTCACATGTATGATGGCTAACTAAACAGGATAGAATGACATACTTCAAAATATGATGACTATGTAAACAGGATGACATCATATAACTATACGACGTGTCTATTAAAGTGGTTGCCATGCCATAATTCACCATGCCGATTGATGGAAACATGATGGCATGATATAATGACATAATTCAAAATGTGATGACTATGTAAACATGATGAGATGATATAACTATATTATGTCTTTAGAAAATGGGTTGGCATGCCATAATTCAGATACATGTTGTCTATGTAAACATCATGGCATGATACAATTCAAATATATGATTTATATACTAAGCAAGTGAGCAGAGGGCAATCGCATATATGATGTGTCAACTAAGGAGATGGCATTCAATATTGTGTATATGATGTAAAAACTAAGCATTGCAATACAACATATGCATGATATGAGTAATATAACCCTGCCAAGTTTGAGCATACACCTCAGGGGGATAATATGACTGGTCATCTGCCTCTGAATCCTCCTCTAAGGAGCTATCTGTAACCAGCAAGATATCTGCTTTAGCAGGTAGCATTGTCTGCTCTGAAGACCTTGTTTTCGCTCCAGATTTCTCCATCACCAATTCAAATGGCTGATGCGCAGGAAGAGCGGTTGAATATACAAACATTGCCAACAAATGCAATGAGCAATACAAAAAAAGGACGGCATGATATAATTCACATATATGACGCTTGGCTAAACAGCATGGCATTGCATAATTCACATATATAATGCCTTGCAACAAGATAACATTGCATAATTCACATATATAATGCCTTGCAACAAGATGGCATTGCATAATTCACATATATGGTAATTAGACACTAAACAGGTGGCATTCACACAAAGCATGTCTAAACTAAGCAAATGACATAGCAATGCAAGACACCATACGCACGATATGAGCAACATAACCCTACCAAGTTAGAGCATGCACCTCGGGGGGGAAATAGGACTGGTCATCTGTCTCTGAATCCTCCTCTGAGGAGCTATCTGTAACCAGCAAGACATGCGCTTTGTCAGATAGCATTGTCTGCTCTGAAGACCTTGTTTCCACTCCAGATTTTTCCATGACCGTGCTGAATGGCTGATGCACAGGAAGAGTAATGTACTAAAATTGTTGACAAATTTAATACATAATAAAAAAATGATGGCATGATATAATTCACATATAAGATTACTGGCTAACCATGGTGGCATTGCAAAATTCACATATATGATGCCTGGCTAAACAAGATGGCATTGCATGATTCACATATACAATAAAGAAACTAAACATATGGCATTCACACAAAGCATGTCTAAACTAAGCAGATGACATATTTGATGTATAAAGTAAGCAATGCAAGGCACCATATGCATGATATTACCAACATCAGCATGCCAAGTTAGAGCGAAGACCTCAGGGGGTAAATAGGAGTGGTCTTCTCCTTCTGAATCCCCCTCAGAACAGTTATCTTCCTCTTGATTACAATCCAAATGGGTGGAGGGGGCCTGCCTTTGCACCCACCATGGAGCAACGTCTGCATGAAATTTTATTGCCACGCAAGGCTCGTCTCTTTTGCTCTACATGTTCAGTTCCATTGTGTACAATAACTTACATGCATAGGAATAAAACATAGTGAGATTATGTAAGGAGTGCATGCACAAATCCAGAGTGATGGTAGAAAACTGTGGATAGACCCAAAACCAATGATAGCAGGTAGATAATAGCTTTAGTTAAAAAATATAGATAATGGCTCCTTTAATGTTTGTTTGCACCCAACATGAAACTCATAGTAGACACCCGAGATTAACCAGATAGTAGACAGATAGTATTGATTGTTGCCCCAATATGTACCCCACAACCATTTAAAAACTCAAGTTTCAGCATTAGTTTGGACCTGACTCAGAGTCTAATAGGTGAACAGGATGATAAAGTAGCATGTCATCATATTAAGCGATGCATAACGTAAGCAGACACGGAAGAGTGCGACCTCTCTTGCGGACCCGTGTAGTCCTCAAGGTCATCTGCTCAGTTGATGATGGTAATGCAGTTGTCGTGGCTGCCGGCGGCGGGGAAGAAGATCTAAGGCGGCGAAAGACAGTCTGGAGAGCGGATCCCTGCTGTGGTGAACTCTTCCGTCGTTGGAGCAGCTGAGCTGGGGTGGAACACAACGCAGCAGGAGCGGAACAAACCACACAAGGTTTTCTTTGACACATATCTGTAACAGAAGTAATTGTGTAAGGGCTTGTTTGAATTTGAGGATTCTAACAATGCAGGGATAGGAAATACACAGGAATAGGATATATAGGAATGCACGTGCAAAACAAGGAATTTAAAAACACAGGATTTCTGCCAATCTAGTTGTTTGGTTCACAAGAATTGGAAGATCACGGGATTCAAAGAAGCATGGTGAGATTAAGTCAAACCACATGAAAATGTACGGTTATAATGCTATTATGCTACTATCTCTTAGTCTTATGCTTCATGAATAGGAATTTGAAAAGGAGGACAAGTGGATATTAAAATTCCTACAGTTTTCCTTTGCTCCATTCCTTTGAACCAAATGCACGAATAGTAAAACCATAGGAAACTTTCCAATTCCTATGTTTTCCTTCACTTTTAGCACTGGCGATTCTAGTAGGCTGGCTTGAGCAGGGAAAAGCCTACACTCAAAAAATGTTTTTGTGCTACTTCTACTACTTTGGACCCAGGCCACTGCCCTACTAGCTCAACTCCCAGGCCCATCTACAAATGTACAGCTCAAACGCGCAGAGATAAATAATGATGGCGTTCAAGAGAGTCCATCATGGATAGCTAAGTTTCCTGGTACCTCACTGCTTGTCATATAGTAGGAGAAATTAATCGTATTTCACGTTACTACGTGTGCTCAGTGGAAAATATGTATAACATGTAGAGTAAAAAAGAGATGCAACAAGTGTACAACCTCTATGGCGAAGCCATGTCGATCTCAGCATGATTGGGTTGGTCGGTGAGGATGCTCCGGCTGATTTGGCTATTGGAGGAAGGGAAGAAGATCTTAGGCGTTTGGAGATGGAGCCCGGGGTACTGCTCCGCTGTGATGGAGGGTTTCGTCGTTGGAGCAGCACCGGTGAGTTGTACGACGGCGAGGCTGAAGCCGGACAAGAGAGACAATGTTAACCTGAGTGGAATTCTAATAGCATCTCCAATAGATGACGTAAAATACATACCCACAAAGTGCTAGATGTAAAATACATCAGCCGCTCATCTCTGAACTTAACTGTCAAAACTGAATTTAACTGTCGAAACTGAATTTAACTGTCGAAACTGAATTTTGCTGTTGAAATTGAATTTTACTGTCAAAACTGAATGCACTAGTAGCAGAAAAGCAGTAGCAGCAGTAGCGCGTGCGAGAGCGGGGGCAGCTGGTCGTGTAGCAGCATCTCGGGTAGCAACTGCAGGGGCAGTATCTGCTGCTCGTGCAGCAGCAGCGCGCAAGAGTAGAGCAACAGGCAGGGTGAGGCTACACGTCAATCGACTGAATTTTTCATCTTTGATCAGTCGATTTTCCAGCCGTTGGATACGAAATCAAGGGCATGCAGTTCATCTTCAACCTCCACCCCCTGAGCCGCCAGCCACCACCAGCCAAACTGCCCGCACCCGCCGCCCGCGCCCGATGGCGCTTCCGCGCCGCCTTGCCGCCCCGCCTGCCCTGAAACCACTCCCCACCGCTGGTCCACCGCCGCCCCGGCCATACCTCTTGGCCCCCTCGCGCCGAGCTTTTTCTCCGGCAATCCCCACACCACCACTGCCGGTGACCACCGCCCCCATCCTGAACCCTAAGATAAGTAGTGGGGTACCTCTCCAGCGAGCCCCCCTCCCCACTACGGTTGGTTCTTCCTTAACTCTGGTGAGTCCCCCCCCCCACCCCCTGAAAATTGACTGACCCAAAAGTCGATTCAGTCGACTAAAGTGTAGCTAAATCGGAGCAGCAGCGCAAGCAAGATCAAGAGCGAGAGCAGCAGCACAAGCAAGAGCAAGAGCGAGAGCAGCAGCGCGAGCAAGGGCAAGAGCAGACCAGACAGGGGACCGAGAGCAAGAGCAGAGCAGTAGCGTGAGCGAGAGCCAAAGCAGCAGCAGGTCCTACTGATGTGGACGTCGCCACCGAGGGAGCGACGCCGTGGAGGAAGTGGCCGACGACGCCGCCGTGGATGGAGCTGCGCCATGTCGGCTCGGGACCGAGCGCCCGCAGCACCGTGAGATCGAATCAAGAAGAAAATGTGACGATTAGTGTAGAACCTCTTTGGTGGCACCGATTAGGCCTCAGCTTCATCCGAGGAAACAGTGATGATGCTACTCTTCCGGTGGTGCAGGTGAAGACGGCGGTGTGGGAATAGAGGTGGCGCGAAAGACGAGGGGAACGTCGGGGCAGCTCCTTGGAGGTGGAGGACGGGGTGGCTGAACCGGCGGGACGACGAGATCGACGACGGATCCTCATCCGGTGCGGTGGATGAGGGACGTCGAGGTGTTGCGGTGGACGACATCGTCGGGGAAGAGGCTCTGGCTGGGTGGCGGACGGAGGAGGTGGGGGGCTTCGCGGGTTTTCGTGGCCTCGGTGTACGAATGGGTGGGCGGACGGGATGGGAGGGGGAACCATGGCTTAGGGACACGCTTGTCCGAAATGTGGGGTAAGTTACGAAAGTACCCCCCACCGATTTGAGCTAGGCGGTTCTTTCGGTTCAAGGGTATCACGGGCATTTTGCGTGTCGGGATTTCGCAGGAGCTGGGAGTTTTCGCGCGCGTTGTAATTTTGGGATAGCAAGGCACGGGTTGAGATGGAGGGAGTCTTCGGAGCACAACGAGACAAAGATATATCTTAAATATTTCGGGGTAGCAAGGCGCGGGTTGAAGAGGCGGGAGTTTCGCAGCATGATAGACAGAGATGCTAGCTTGAAATTTCGGCATAACAAGGCGCGGCTTGAAATTTCGGGAGAACAAGCTTAACGTGTACAACAAAAAAAAGACAATTCGCACCTCATCACTAGAGAGAGCCATGTCCCGTTTTACTATATTACTAGAAATGCATTCAAATACAACAACAACAAAACTAAAAAAATCGGGATAACAAACATAAGTGTACAGTACCAAATCAATTTGCACTTCCCTCAATAATAAAAAACAACTCATGTTGTCTAGCATATGGACTAAATTTGAGTACATTTTCCCTGTTTGAATGGGATTGTACTCAGGTTAGTTATACAACCATCTAAATATTATCTTCACAACACATGACATGAATATAGGAGTAGTAAATTCCTATATAAATATGAACTACATGTACATACGATCTCAAATTCATATATATATATATATATATATATATATATATATATATATATATATCCATTTTATGTTGAATTCAAATCATAGTACATGTACTCTAGCTAGATGTTTGGAATCTAAACCATGTATGATACTATGTACAATGTGTCTAACACGCACAACACACACACAAACACCATTTAGACTAGTAAAGTACACGTGCATTGCACACATGAGATTTGGCAACCAAATTATGAATAAATACCATATTATAGCATGTAAGTTTTGAGTCATATATGCATGATGTAAATGTTCGTTTAATTCTTATAGTTCATCTCATTCAAAATCATCTAGTTTTTATAAGAAAGCTAATCTATTTTAAGATTCATGGAATTGTGAGTTGTAAAGCATAATGTAAAAAACAAATAATGGCACATCATGTAGAAAAACATTTGGGCAATTATGATACGGAAGATTCTATAACAAAGAAGAAGTGCTTGTGTTTTGAGGTTTGTGCATTATGCTTAAGTTCAACCATGGAGTCTTCTAGATTGTGCATGTGGCAAAATCTGGTGGAATATAGATGATATCCAACGGCCAGTAGTGCTCGAATTTGCCATCTCTGCACCGTCGGGTTGGCTTCATCCTACGACCATCTTTCAAAGTTAAAGTTATTCGCACACTATATAAAATATAATATATAGGGGTATAGATATATATAGACATGTCATGCGAAAGCCATCCATCATCTCCAATTAGAATAGTGTCTCCATGCACGGATGCAATATGGCCAAACGATGTCTGCCATCGGTATCTCAAATTCAAATCAGTCTCACCTTGTTCAATGTGTATATAGTATATCATGCTCGTTTCCAAACCACACCACGCATATCTCAGTTGTATTCATGCATGCATGGGTTTCAAACATCATGATCTCTTATTCAAATATTTGAATTCAACCTTACATTGATTATGACCTCACCTAGTCTTTTACAACCACACAGTCGTCTTCTCTTTATAATTGTATCACTAACTTTTTCTCGTGCATGCATGCACACACAGTACCACTCGACATTATTCATCGCACACATGCAATCTTTTTCTTCAGGTCGGTCTCCCATGCATGCACACACACTACCACTCGGCAATATCCATCGCACACATGCAATCTTTTTTTCCAGGTCGGTCTCCCATGCATGCACACACACACACCTCCCCTCTTCATCATATCGGGAATTCTTTATCTCTCACGTGCATGCGCAACGATCGATGTTCCTCTATGTGTGTGTATATATAGCTAGGTCTTCCGCAGTTTTCCACACAAACCGATCAATATATATATCTAGTGAGGTCTCACCCTCTTTCCCACGTACACATCGATCAATCTATACCTCTCTATATAGGATTACATAGCTAATACACCCACATTAATTATATATCCAACGTCCCCCTCTCATCATCCATGCCTTCCGCTTCATCTCTCAGACGCGCGCACAGTGGCGAAGACAGGGGGCCTCCTTGTAAATGATTAGTAGATCAATTGCCGATAAATGGTTTAAGTTGATGAATTGGCCCTCCTTGTAAAGGATTAGCAATGCTCGGGCCCCTAGCTCATTTATTTTTCATGGCTCCGCCACTGCGCGCAACAACGCATGTTCTCGCCCCCTCTCTTTAAATATCGATCTCACACTTGTGCACTCCTTCATAGTCTCCCTCCACTTGACCCCTCGCACCATCTTCTAGCCCCCCCATTGGATTTTGCCACATGTACAATCTGGCAGACTCCATGGTTGAACTTAAGCATAATGCACAAATCTCAAAACACAACTGTTTCTCCTTTGTTCTAGAATCTTCCGTATCATAACTGCCCAAACTTTTTTCTAGTTGAATTGACATTATTTGTTTTTACTTTATGCTTTACAACGCACAATTCCACGAATCATAAAATAGAATAAGGGCTTCTTTGATTCAAAGGATTCTCAAAGGAATTTTGGAGGATTTTAATCCTTAGGAATTTTTCCTATCTTGGTTGTTTAAATCGTAGGATTCTAAACCATAGGAATTTTTCCATAGGATTCATTTGCACTAGATTTCATAGGAAACTTTCCATCCACTCAAACCTCTTTAAAAAATCCTACTTTTTTTCTATGCACAATCAAACACTCGTACAATCCTGTAGGATTCAAGACGACATTCCACTCTAATCCCATGTTTTTCCTATTCCCGCGTTTTGGAAATCCTACGAATCAAAGAGGCCCTAACTTTTTTTATAAAAACTAATTGATTTTGAATGAGATGAACTATAAGAATTAAACGAACGTCTACATCATGCATATATGACTCAAAGCTTACATGCTATAGTGTGGTATTTTTTCATAATTTTGTTGCCAAATCTGATGCGTGCAATGCATGTGTACCTTACTAGTACTTCCAGTATGTGCAAAACACGTAAATTAGAATTCCAATGGCACGCTACATAGTGCGTCTCTTTCAGTTCATGAAGCCACGTGGCACATGTGGAGGCGTTGTCGCGACCTCCTTGTGTGGATTGATTAGAGTGACGTGCTGCTAGTTCCAGAAGAATGTACTCGTCCTCTCTCAGGCACACTGGCAGTACATGCATGAAGCGAAGATGTGGATGCATGCACACGCGGGTACACGGTGGGATGCATTTTTTTAACGAAAATCCACCCCATGTGATAATTTGACGCGTGTAAAGTCCTTCACTTCATTGATGGTCAATTAATACAACGCATGCAAATTCAGTGGACATGGGGGAGGAAGTAGTTGAGAAAGACATTACTACTCCACTGCGTGCATGCGAGTAGTTAAATCATGGGTTGCTACTTCCATTGGTATCCTTCGTATTTTGTGCCAATTTTGACCATATTTTTAAGTACTCCCTCCTTCCATCTATATAGGGCCTAATGTGTTTTCCAAGACCATCTTTGACTATTGAGAAGATTAATAGTACTCCCTCGGCCCCTCCCTTCATTTTTATATACATGTGATGTATAATGTTTATGCATAATATATAGATGGAAGGAGGGAGTAACATAATATTTATGCACGTCATAAAAAGTGGCACAAAAAGGGGGCAAATAAACCAGGACGCAGGCAGCGTGATCAATTTTTGACTACTG
Organism: Aegilops tauschii subsp. strangulata; assembly: GCF_002575655.3. Taxonomy (NCBI): domain Eukaryota; kingdom Viridiplantae; phylum Streptophyta; class Magnoliopsida; order Poales; family Poaceae; genus Aegilops; species Aegilops tauschii. The sequence goes on from NC_053036.3 coordinate 579,964,258, forward strand.
TTCGTGGCCTTTCTATTTAAATATGGTTGGAGTGGAGTAGTACTATCTTTATCTTAGCCTCGTAGGGCTATCCCAGTGCCTAGGATCGCCTCCCCGCCTCGCCCACCGAATCCCGCCATGGAGGATTCCGCCATGGATAATCCCTTACATCCCAGGATCCCGCAGGCTGCCCTCTCGCTGCGGCCCGCAGCACGGCCGCCTTTGAGCGAAACCCACATGTGTTTTAGAGGGGATCCATTGCTCTGGAATCACATATCGGTGGCGCCGGAGGACATGCCAGGGCTGCGTTTCAATTGGCGGGCAGCAAGGGCAAATCGGATCGAGGAAGCGTCGCATCGATTGGAGAGAAGTTCGAAGGAGCTGCGCCTGGCGCAGCACAAGGCAGAGGCGCAAGTCGATCTCAGGGGAGAGATGCTGAGGGATGTCAACATCTGGCAGCGTCACGTTGATTTCGAGCTGGGGCTAATGGCAAGTATCATATTCATGGAGTCAACTACGGAGGAAAGAACGCGCATGCCTACATAATGGCATGAGCAGCCGGTGCAACTGTTCAAATGGGCAGTAGGAGAAGCCAAATCGCGGGACCAGCTGCGGCAGCGCCGCTGGGCATGCATCGTAGGCGAGGTGAGCTGCCCTCCTTCCCCGCCAGTGATGCAGTGACCTACTCGGTTGCTGCTGCAGTGAACTTGCGGCGCCATGGCGGTTTGCAGCCGTGACAATCACTCCATCTATATGTATTGTATTCCTGTGAAAATACTTGGTCGTTTGGAAAAAGATGGTAATTGATTTATCACTAGTTTTTGAATGCTTGGTCGTGACAATCACCCGATGCCACAACTAGAAGTCTCCATCGCGTAATACTTACGGTCGGTCGCACCAATAGACGGTCGGTCGGACCCGCGACATGCATCAGCTTGGTCTAACATGTACGACCAGTTACACCACTGACTTGTGCGACCATATTTGAGCAGTAGTACTTGAAATTTTTGTTCCAGGAAACTCATCGGGAGCCATTTCGGGCCTCGAAACCAAAACCATCAATTAATCTTTAGCTTGTTCCCATCACATTCCAAAGTGTATAGTATAATTATAAGTGCAAACATGCTCCACCTAGTAGTACGTATCAAACCTGAACGTGTTCCCACTATGCAGGTTTTAGTACTAGTGATAGTACTTAGGTTATAAAAAGGGGAACTAGTACCTAGCCGAAAATCACTCTACCTCTTCCTCCTCATAAGTCTTTCTTGTTCGTCCATCCTTTCCATGGCCGGTGTGCAGAGCTCTAGGTCGAGAACTACTCGTAACAAAGGAGCGGCAACCAAGGCTGCGGAAAAAAAGAGGGCTCGTCGCCTGGCAGAGACAGGCGAGGGCTCCCAGGAGCGCCCTAGCTACGAAGGCGAGTGCTCCCAGGAACGCCCTAGCCGCGGAGGCGAGGGCTCCCAGGAGCGCCCTAGCCGCGGAGGCGAACATGCCGAGCTGGTAGCGCTGGAGTCGTTATCCCTCGACGACATGCCCGATCAGCTCAATAACCAGGAGGAGTTCATCGATGGCTTGGTGGAGCTGCTGAAGGAGAGCCTCGACGACATGCTCGCTGAGCTCTGATAACCCACAAATATAGGGGATCGCAACAGTTTTCGAGGGTAGACTATTCAACCCAAATTTATAGATTCAACACAAGGGGAGCCAAAGTATATTTGAAGGTATTAGCAGCTGAGTTGTCAATTCAACCACACCTGGAGATTAATTATCTGCAGCAACGTGATCAGTAGCAAAGTAATATGATAGTTTTGATGATAGTAACAGCAGCAACGGTAACAGTAACAGTGATAGCAGTATTTTTGTAGCAAGTGCAACCGTAACAATAGCAATAGTAACTTAGCAAGAACAATATAAGATAAATTCATAGGCATTGGATCTGTAACTTGTTGGACGATATTCATCATGAGACAGTTATAACCTAGGGTGATACAACACTAGCTCCAGTTCATAAATATAATGTAGGCATGTATTCTGTAAATAGTCATACGTGCTTATGGAAAGAACTTGCATGACATCTTTTGTCCTACCCTCCCGTGGTAGCGGGGTCCATATTGGAAACTAAGGGATATTAAGGTCTCCTTTTAATAGAGAACCGGAACAAAGCATTAACACACGGTGAATACATGAACTCCTCAAACTATGGTCATCACCGGGAGTGGTCCCGGCTATTGTCACTCCGGGGTTGCTGGATCATAACACGTAGTAGGTGACTATAACTTGCAAGATCAGATCTAGAACATGGATATAATGGTGATAACATAAACGGTTCAGATCTGAATTCATGGCACCTGGGCCCAAAGTGACAAGCATTAAGCATCACAAAGTCATACCAACATCAATCTCAGAACATAGTGGATACTAGGGATCAAGCCCTAACAAAACTAACTCGATTACATGATGAATCGCATCCAACTCCTCACCGACCAGCGAGCCTACGAAGGAATTACTCACTTCTGGTGGGGAGCATCATGGAATTGACGATGGAGAAGGGTTGGTGATGACAAAGAACGAAGATCCCCCGGACTCCAGATCTGGCCTCCCGATGAAGAACAGGAGGTGACGGTGGCTCTGTCTTGTGGATCGCGATAATTCTTTCTCCCTAATTTTTTCTGGAAAAATAGGATTTTATAGCGTCGGTTTCTGGGTCTGCGGGGCCCCCAGGTGGGGACAACCCACCTGGGCACGCCCTGGTGGGTTGTGCCCACCCAGGTGCCCCCCTCTGGTGGGTCTTGGCTCCAGAAATTCTCTTTATTGATATAAAAATTCCTCACAAAGTTTCGTTCCATTCCAAGAACTTTTATTTCTGCACAAAAACAACACCATGGTAGTTCTGCTGAAAACAGCGTCAGTCCAGGGTTAGTTTCATTCAAATCATGAAAATTAGAGTCCAAAACAAGAGGAAAAGCATTAGGAAAAGTAGATACGTTGGAGACGTATCAAGCTCAATGAGCAGGAGGAGTTGACCGCCGGCTTGGTGATGCTGCTGAAGAAGAGCATTGCGTCGGATAAGAAGGCGACCGGCGAAATCATGCAACTTCAGGAGGACAAGACGAAGCTCTGCCATGAGCTCGACCTGCTGAAGGAGGAGAACGCCGGCTGAAAGAAGCTGCATGAGAAGAGTAGTTCCTCGATGAAGATGCTGCAGTCCCTCGTCATGGAACAGAAGGAGGAGTTGGCGAAGCTTCGCATCAAGCATCCGGCTGCTGTCAAGGTACGTAATGCGGCCATGGAACAGATGATGAAGGCTCGCGCCGAGAAATCCCGCGTCATGGACAGAATGAAGAAGATGGTGGAGGAGACACACAAGGAGATGGAGGTCGTGGAGGCATTGAAGAAGCAGTTACGACTCCGCGGCAAACAACCCTTCATGTAGTAGAGAGCAGCGCCCCAGACTTGTGTGTGGGTCTTCCTTCTTTTTTTGGGGTGATAATCTTCCTTCTTCTTTTGCTCCTGTGTTTCTTCTTTTGCTTCGGGTGTTTCCCCGCACGTGTCACGTTCTCTGCGAGGCATGAATAGAACAATGCTAACGATGAGCGGCGTCGTGGGATTGATGACTAGCAAATTAGATCTTTTTTATCACCATATGGCACTGGGCTACCGTGTTTCGTGCTCCTCCGTCATACTAGTACTCTAGTGGAAAACTTGAGTACACCGCACGGTTCTTTGCTCCTCCTCAGGTCGTCGGCAACATTTATACGAGCAGTCAAATCACAAGGCCCCGCCTTCCAGCAGTAATGAGCCGTCAAATCACAAAGGCCCTCGCCTCTCGTGAAACCGACCAAGCGAGACTGCCCCGCCCTCTAGCCTCTTAAAAATGTGTACTTTTGTAAAGTAGTAGTATCGATGGATTGCGCCATGGAGCAAAACTAACAAGATGAAATTAAAGAAAAAAGGTGGTACATATAGAGAGCGCTCGTCGCCAAATTATGCATATAGTACTATTAAAAAAGCTAGTACATGCTTAAATGGGGTGCTAAATTCTATTAAAGAAATTAGCTAAATTCTATTAAAGAAATTAGCATACCTATTTAATTCTTGGGTTCTTATTATTTATGCCACTAGTTGTGTATCACTACTCAGTTTTGCCATTAGAAGTTACAACTACTCAAAAATGCCATCGATCCGTGAGATGCTTGCTCAAAAATGCAATTAGATATCTCAAAAATGCCATCGTTCCGTTAGATGTTTGCTCCAAATGCCATTAGACATTGTTATTTTCACGTCAAACCCGTTGACTATGTTATATGACAAAAATAAGCAGATTCTCACAATAATAAGTGTGGCCCCACTTGTCAGGAGTAACCAAGCGAATAATTTTACAGGAAAGTAAAAACGCTGTTGGGATCAAGTAGGCCCCACAATTTATTGTACTGTAGTGATAGAGGGAGAGCTGGCATGTTGGTCCATAGGTATTTATGTCATTATAACTTGGCAAAAGAGATTTGAGTCACAATAATGGTGACCAGCACAACACGTACACCCCTCAAATAAAACTAAGCATCCTGAAATTCTTTGACAACTAAACTGCTGGCTATAAGATGTTGGCCATACATATTGTACATATATAATGTGAAGAAACGAGTGGTAGTACTACCAACTACAAGATAAACTATAAGAAATACTAGTATGTACGTACTGAAGAGTTAAAGTAAGGAGAAGGAACATAACATAGTTCTGGTGGGGGCTCAGCACAACACACCCCTCAAATAAAACTAAGCACCCTGAAATTAAATTAAGCAACTAATCCGGTAGACTCTGCATTAGAACCACCATGAGCAACGACACTGCCACCTTACTCGGACTCCTCGTCCACGTGCTCGACTTCCTTGTCCCTCTTCCTCTTGGCCGATACTTTTTTGCTTGAACCGCACACTTGGCTCTTGTTCTTCGTCCAACCCTTGTAGATATTGAAACAAAGGTAGGAATCCATTGCAGCATTGGATGTGGTCTATATCTAGTACATTCCACTGCCATGCATAACGATGAAACTTGGGCGGAGGTTTCTTTAGTTTGTCGTACGAAGGATGAACCATGGCTCCTGCCAGGGTCAGCATTGAAGGCTGATCACGGGAGGGCACCAGCCCATTCTTCTGGAGGTCGAAGGGCTCGCCTACAACAAGGCCTATCCAACCCAGGACTCTTCTGTCGTTCGTAAAGTATACAATAACGAATTTGACTAGGCCGCCCGCGAAGAAGTTCTTAAATTCCTCACACTCAACGTCAGCATGGCTGGATCACGGCGGGCTTCATCTTCTCTTCCTCCTTTAGATTCTTCTCTTTTTCCAGGGCTGTGGTGTACTCAACATCTAGCCCAGCGACCCACTCATCATTTGACTTTTCGAACATGTGTCTGAAGCGAGCAGGCATCCTTTCACCATTGTGGAAGAACGGGTGTGGATGACATCGAACTCATCGCCGGTGATGGTTCTAACCTTGTACTCACTGCCGAACATGGAGATTTGGGACGCCATGGATTTGGGAGGAGGGTCGGGATTAGTGGAACTGCCGTAATGTGAAAGGACGGGACGACTAGGAGCGAACTGCCGTAATGTTAAAGGACATCCGGGGACGAGTAGGAGCAAACTGCTAGCGGTTTTCGATTGTAAAAATGCTGAGTGGGGCGTGCGAACGGCAGGGTAGTGGCTTGCCTGGTGGATAAATGGATTCATGCACAGTCCTATGGGGGCCAATTAGATTTCATGTCTACTCGACGCCCAATTAAATGGCTTCATGCATCTGCGTGTTCGCACGTCAAGCGTCTTGAAAATTACAGGTGATACGAAGCTTTCCATGCTCCCATGATACGGCCTTTCGAGAGACCTTGGATCTGAGATCGAACGGTTGCATGACGTGATTCTAGATCTATGGGTGAATATCCTATCCTGGAGGGTTATTCTGCAAAGTTTCAGCAACTTAGCATGCGACCGTTCGATCTCACATCCAAGGGCTGCCAGCAGCCCGTATCATGGTCGCGCCTACCACGACCGTCGCCTCGCTCGTGCGGTCGCGCCCTTGGAGATTTCACACGGTGTGTTAGGCTATCTGATGTTGGCATGTCATACATAGTCATCACTTAGTCACTCATACAACAAGGTTAGCTATAAGGTTGGCTATAAGAGTATTTTTTTACTTCTATCTATCTCTTTCTTCGTAGTATTTATTACATTTGCCAAGGAGTGACCTCTTCCAATGAAATGGTGCTTAGATGAGGTGCTAAGGGCATTAAATGTCTTACCAACTTAAGTCCCCAATGCATAGGTACTCAGTTTTTTGCCTATGAAATGGTGCTTAGATGAGCTTGCTTCATTTAATTAGCTATAGATTCAAAATTGTCTTTTCACCTAGGTACACGCGCTTAGCACCGTTTCTTCCTGGGGTCACCAAACTAGTCTCTCTCTTCTTAATTAACTTGCCACATCAGACTTTATGCCTATGTGGCAGGCTTAGCACCTGTACGAGCAAGTACAATAGTGGGCTATAAGCCCGCTTACATGGCATTTTTGCATATATGGAGGAGAGAGGCAAGGAAAAGTGGAGGAATGGGCTCTCATGCAAGAGCCAGCCTCTATGCGTGTTCCTAGACAAAAGCATTTACTACAAGGAGAGAGATAGAGAGAAAGTGAGAAAAACCTTATAGCCAACCCATAAGGCAACGAAAATCCTGGTGATTGTGTACAAAAGCTTGGTAAGATTTAAGGACCAATGTAATAATAAATCACTTATTATTTAAATATATTTATAACAAAATGCTCAGCCCCTATTTATTTTTTGATAACATTGTTGCGCCCAACCCAACATTATAATTAGAACCAACCCAGCAAAATCGTGTATTTCGAGAAAGCGCAAATGGCCTGTAATTTTTTAGGAAAAAAATAAATGGGCCGCATGAACGCTACATTATTTGTTCAGCCAACCCAGCAAATTCGTGTATTTCGAGAAAGTGAAAATGGGTTGTAGTTTTAAAAAAGGGCCGCATGGACGCTACATTATTTGTTCACCCAGCCCAGCAAATGGACTGTAATTCTCAAAAAAAGATCAAATGGATGTAAATTCTGGAAAAAAATGGGTTGAATATGTGCCACATTTTTTTAGGCTGAAATATGGGCCAATAGGTCGAAGCCAACGCAAGTCGTTGTCAACTTAGTCAACAAATGATTCTGACATCGTTAGCCGTTGGATTTACATCCAACAACCGGCATCCATCTTCAATCTCTCGTCTTCTTCCTCCAGCGCTGCCGGGGCCACCTACTCCCGCCTCCTGCTGCTAGCAGCTCTTCTTAGCACGCTTCGCTGTGAAGCGCTACCCCACCACCGGCCAGGCCATCCCTTCACCCCTCCACACCCCCTGTTCTTCTCCACCGACTGCCGAACCATGCCGCACCAGAACCAGTTAACCCTCATACACCTCTCCGTCTACGACTCCACTCCCGCGTCTTCCCATCTCCGGCTCGTTGTTGTCCGGGGCCTCGCCCTCGTCCACCATCTTGGATGCGCTCGGCGCGGCGTGGTCAACACAAAAAAATGAATACCCCCTACTAGCTGGGACCCACCATAGTGGGAGGCTGACTTGTGGGGCTACTAAGTTCATGGGGACGGAGGGCTTTGTCAACTTAGTCAATATGAACGATTCTAGCTCCAGTGACCGTACGATGTCCATCCAACGGCTGTAGTGCTTCTTCAACCTCTGGTCTTCTTGCTTCAGCCGCCCAAACCAGCGTCGGTCGTGCCGCCTGCTCCTGCCTCCCGTGGCCGGCTATGCTGTCGTGGCCTCACCGCCCCCTACTACTCCCACCGCTAGCTAGGCCCTGCGGCGACGGCAGCCTCACACCGCAGCCGAACCAGTGAACTCTCGTACTCCTCTCCACGTGGTGGCATCCACTGTCGCGTCTTCCCCGGTGCCGCGTCGTCCCCTTCCTAGGCCTCGCCGTCATCCACCGCCTTGGTGCTCTCGGCACGGCGTGGTCAATGTGGTCAAGGAACGACTTCCATCGGAAGAGTAATGTACGTGGAGAGGCTGACAGCTGGGTCCACGGCCGCAGCAAGGAAGTGCCTCCTTATTACGCGGAAAATAATGAATCCTCCACCTGACAGCAGGGACCCATCGGACGGGCCATCATATTTTGCAAAAAAAACATTTCCCCCCTGACTGCTGGGACCCACCTCTACATCTTCGCACGCAAGGAAGTGCCTCCTTATCCTCCCTGACAGTCGGGACCCACCTGGTCGAAGCGTACATAGCGTTGCCATTCTGGTCGCGAACGTGTACGTACATACTATCGGTCTGTCTGCAGGTTGCAGCGATGAACCGTGGCCGAGTGAGGAAGGGTACGTGTCGTAGTATAGGCGCGCACCTGTCGTAGTAGAGGCGCGCACGTAGCATGTCACGCAGTCCCGTTAATATCATGTACACGTACGTACAGCCAGGGTGCAAGAAAGTAAATATGGCCACGTACGTACATACAGGCGGGGTCTCAAACGCCTACTCGGGTATACATACGGCAAGGGCTCGTGTACATGGAGAGGTAGCGATGGTGTCCTGTTCATCGGCAGCCAACCGGGTAGGTCGGAACGGAATGCGTCGTCGTGTTCATCGGCAGCCAACTGGCTGGGTCAGAACGGAATGCATCGTGTTCATCGGGAGTCAAGTGGCTTGGACGGAACAGCCGATCGAAACGAGGCCTGGTGTACCGCAGAACGGAGGGAACGCCCTTGTGTTCGACCGCCTACGGTCGAAACGGGATCCTATTCATCGGGAGGGGTCTGGCGTACCGCAAAACGGAGGAAACGGACTTGTGTTCGAGTGCCTACGGTCGAAACGGGGTCCTGTTGATCGGGAGGGGTGTGGCGTACCGCAAAACGGAGGAAATAGACTTGTGATGGAGCGCTACGGTCGAAACGAGGGTCCTGTTCATCAGGAGGGGTGTGGCGTACCGCAAAACGGGACTCCATGGGCTACTATTCATCTCCTCCAGCCTCCACGGGCTACTGTTCATCCATTGTCGACCTCCACCAGCCTCCACCTGCGCCTGTTCATCCACGGGCTCCTGTTCATCCAGCCTCCACCGCTCCTCCACCGGCTACTGTTCAACCAGCCCTCTCCATGGGGTCCTGTTCAACCATCCCTCCACGGGCTACTGTTCATCCAGCCCTCCACCGGCTACTGTTCAACCAGCCCTCCATGTGGTACTGTTCATCCAGTCCTCCACGGGGTCCTGTTCATCCACCCCCAACCGGCTCGATCGGGGTCATGTTCATCCAGAGGCAACGGCCTCTACTACCACGGGGTCCTGTTCATCCAACCCCCCACCGGGAACTGTTCATCCAACCCCCCCCCCAACAACGCTCACTGTTCGTCAAGAGGCAGCAGGTCCGATCGGCTTCAGTTAGCAGCAATAGCGAAGGAATCGCTCGATCGGGTTCAATTAACAGCAAGATCGATCGATCGCTCGGGTTCAGTAACGCGTAGCCTACAGTGCAATCGCTCGGGTTCAGTAGGAGAACGCCTCGTTCGGGTTCAGTTAGAGCCCAACGCCTCGCACCCACGCGCGTACGTGTACGAGAGAAACGCGCATCGCTCAGCCCCCGACCACCCACCGTAACCGGGAACTCCCCAATAGTTTCCTCGCCCTCGCTTCTACCACGGTTTTTTCCGTCATGGACGGCCCAAAGAATGTCATGCAGCTGCATCTCCGGCCTGCCCAGGACGAAAAGCCCATTTTCTGTCATGATTTTTTGTCATAGAAGTAGGAGCCCACCACATCTACGATGATACCGGGTTTTGTCACAATTATCATCATAGAAGTGTCATAAGCATGATAGAAAAAAAATTGTTCGGCCCAAAATGTCACGGATGTGTCTTTTTTGTAGTGCATGCAATCAAAGTATGTGACATGATATGGCCATCATCATCTTGTGCCTTTGATCTCCATCTCCAAAGCACCGTCATGATCTCCATTGTCGCCGGCTTGACACCTTGATCTCCATTGTAGCGTCGTGGTCGTCTCGCCAACTATTGCTTCTACAACTAGTGCTAACGCATAGTGATAAAGTAAAGAAATTACATGGCGTTTGCATTTCATACAATAAAGCGACAACCATAAGGCTCCTGCCAGTTGCCGATAACTTTTACAAAACATGATCATCTCATACAACAACATATATCACATCATGTCTTGACCATATCACATCACAACATGCCCTGCAAAAACAAGTTAGACGTCCTCTACTTTGTTGTTCCAAGTTTTACGTGGCTGCTACGGGATTCTACCAAGAACCGTTCTTATCTACGCATCAAAACCAGAACGGTGTTTCGTCAAGTTTTTTGTTTTAACCTTCAACAAGTACCGGCCGTAGTCAAATTTGATTCAACTAAAGTTGGAGAAACAAACACCCGCTAGCCACCTTTATGCAAAACTAGTTGCATGTCTGTCGGTGGAACCGGTCTCATGAACGTGGTCATGTAAGGTTGGTCCGGGCCACTTCATCCAACAATACCGCCGAATCAAAATAAGACATTGGTGGTAAGTAGTATGACGATCACCGCCCACAACTCTTTGTGTTCTACTCGTGCATATCATCTACGCATAGACCTGGCTCGGATGCCACTATTGGGAACGTAGCATGCAATTTCAAAAAAATTCCTACGCTGACACAAGATCTATCTAGGAGATGCGTAGCAACAAGAGGGGGAGAGTGTGTCTTCGTACCCTCGTAGACCGAAAGTGGAAGCGTTTGCCAACGTGGTTGATGTAGTCGAACTTCGTCTTGTTCCGACCGATCAAGTACCGAATGTATGACACCTCCGAGTTCTGCACACGTTCAGCTCGATGACGTCCCTCGAACCCTAAGCACTACGTGAATATGACCGAAGGCGTAAACTGTGGAAGGGGGCGCCGCACACGGCTAACAAATGTTGGTATGTGTTCTAGCGGTGCCCCCCCCCTCATATATATATGTATATATAGGTTGGAGGGGAGGAGAGCCAGCCAAGGGGGCGCCCCAAGTAGGAGGAGTCCTACTTGGGCACCTCCCAATTCGGCCTCCCCCCTTTCCTATTCCTATTCGGAGTAGGAAGGGAAGATGGGGAAGGGGAATCCTATTCCCTTTCTCCTTTCCTCCTTCCCCTTTCCTTCTCCAATTTGGCCAGCCCATATGGGGGGCGCACCAGCCCCTTTGTGGCTGGTGTGTTTCCCATCTTTTGGCCCATAAGGCCCATATCTTTTGCCGGGGTGCCCGGTACCCCTTCAGGTGACCCGATAAGTACCCGGTGCTTCCCGGAACACATCCGGTGTCCGAATACCATCATCCTATATATCAATATTCACCTCTCGACCATTTCGAGGCTCCTTGTCATGTCCGTGAACTCATCCGGGACTCCGAACAACATTCGGTCACAAAATCACATAACTCATATAATAACAAATCGTCATCGAACGTTAAGCGTGCGGACCCTACGGGTTCGAGAACTATGTAGACATGACCGAGACACTTCTCTGGTCAATAACCAATAGCGGAACCTGGATGCTCATATTGGCTCCTACATATTCTACGAAGATCTTTATCGGTCGAACCGTTATGACAACATACGTTATTCCCTTTGTCATCGGTATGTTACTTGCCCGAGATTCGATCGTCGGTATCTTCATACCTAGTTCAATCTCGTTACTGGAAAGTCTCTTTACTCGTTCCGTAATACATCATCCCGCAACTAACTCATTAGTCACTTTGCTTGCAAGGCTTCTTATGATGTGCATTACCGAGAGGGCCCAGAGATACCTCTCCGATACTTGGAGTGACAAATCCTAATCTCGATTCACACCAACCCAATAAGACACCTTCGGAGATACCTGTAGAGCATCTTTATAATCACCCAGTTACGTTGTGACATTTGATAGCACACAAGGCATTCCTCCGGTATCCGGGAGTTGCATGATCTCATAGTCAAATGAATATGTATTTGACATACATGAAAGCAATAGCAATATAATTGAACGATCAACATGCTAAGCTAACGGATGGGTATTGTCCATCACATAATTCTCCTAATGATGTGATCCCGTTATCAAATGACAACTCTGTCCATGGTTAGGAAACCTTAACCATCTTTGATCAACGAGATAGTCAAGTAGAGGCTCACTAGGGACTCAGTGTTTTGTCTATGTATTCACACATGTATTAAGGTTTCCGGTTAATACAATTCTAGCATGAATAATAAAAATTTATCATGAATAAGGAAATGTAAAATAACAACTTTATTATTGCCTCTAGGGCATATTTCCTTCACTATCAATATCTTGCGGGCCAAACAAGATCAGCGAGAAGACCACAACTCCTCGCTCTGTCACCCCACTGATGTGGAGACCGTTTTTGGTGGACACATCAATTATCTTTCCCATTGTTTCTAAAAAAATCTCTCCCGTTGCAACGCACGGGCATATGTGCTAGTAGTAGTTTGCGGCACATTGTAGAGAGCGGACGCGGCTACTATTTTCTCTCTATATGTTGTGCACCGGCGGCATAGTTTCGTCCAAACGACATATCGTCCTAGCAGGCTCATTGTTTCTATAGCATCCACTGGAGCATGAGCTCTCTCGTGGTGATCGATCGGTAGAGCACAAGCTCTGTCGCATTGACCGAAGCGCTTTCACGGCGGGCCAATGCAGCGTGGCGGTCGCCTCTCTTCATGAATCCAATGGAGAGGCCTCACCCGCCCCCGGCCACGGCGAGGGGTCCTCCATTGGGGTCACGACATCGACGGCTCGCCGGCGTCTGTCCGGGCGGCAACACATTTTTGTGTGTTTTTTAAGTCTGAGAACATGCCAGAAGTATGTGGATGATGTACACGCCATTAACCTGTACTTGCACTGGTGACGCTCACTACTTGTACATGCCGCAAGTAGTTTGAACCGACACACACAGACCAGTGAATGTGGGATGCAAATGATATTGTGGCATGTTTGGTTGCCCGCATGAGGCCCAACCAGGCCCGCGCGGGATGTGTGCGGCCTGTTTGGTTGCCTGGGCTGGAGGCGTTTTGTGGCCCGCACGGACCTTAAAGCAGGCCGCAGCCTGGCGCGGCGAAAACTGCCAAATCGACAGTTTCTCGCGAGCCTGGCTCGGTGCGGCCACGCGTGCGAGGGAGTTGCACGCCTCGGGCAGCGCGGGAGACGGAGGGGGCGTCTCATAACTCCCCCCCCCACTCTCCTGTCACCGCCCAAGTCGCACTATTCCCACCGCTCCCTCTCTCCCTCACCGCCCCTCCCTCTCCTCTCCTTCGATGGCTCCGCCTCGCCCACCACCGCGCCGTCCTCTGACCCCCCGTCGACTAGCGCATCGCCAGCATCCAGGAGCGTTGGCTGGCTGGGCTCCAGAACTCGGGTCGGGACCAGGCGTCGGCGCTGCGAGCGCCATCCCCCATCTGCTGCCGGCCACCACGAGCGTCGGCCAATGCGGTGCCGGCCGTTCCTGCTCCGCCGCCGATTCCAAACCTCGTGGTCCTGGGCTCGGCGCCGGCGCCGTCCACGGAGCCGCCGCTTCTTAGGACACCATTGGGCAGGGGGGTTTTTTACCCCCGTCCAAGGGTTTTCTCCTGTCGGCGGACCGTCCTCCTCGACCTCCGGCATGGCCATGAGCACGGGGCCGATGCCGCAGGCCGTCGCCAGGCGGGCTCCTCCTCTGCTCCGCCACCTCTCTCCTTCCCGCCGGGGGTTTCACCCCGGCCTCGGTTGTTGCGACTGTGCAAGCTCCGGTGAGTCAAACCCCCTCAATGCTTGCTCGTAGATGTAGATTAGGGGTTTATTTCTTAGGCATGTGCTAGAACTTAGTGGATTCAATAGGATTAGATAGGACTGGAGTAGATTCGATTGGATGCGATCCCAATCGAATCCAATCGGGCCGATCTGTTCTTGTTTCGTACAGCGTGTGTCCTAGGATAATTTTCTTCTGCTACTGCTAGTGTGTCCTAGGGCCTGTGTTCATGCTAGTAGATGTGTTCATGCTAGAATCCCCAATGGTAGTGTGCTTTGCTAATATCAGTGTTCATGGTAGGTTCTTGCTAGGATCTGTGTTCACGCAAATGACATCTTCATGTTCAAGCTAGGATCATGTTCATGTTGTTGTTCATGTTGCTTTATACATGTTCAAGCTAGGGTTTGTGTTGATTGTTATACGTGCATGTAGTAGGACCATTTTAGGATGCTGCCAAATGTGCATGGTTGCACATGGGTGCTTTTGATGAGTGGCACTTGCTGTTGCTCTTTTTAGATGTTTCCATGCTTAGGATAGTGCACTGATGAGTGGCAGTTGTACTTGTTGTTGCTATTTTTAGATGTTTCCATGCCACTGATCAGTGGCATTTGCTCATGGGCAACTACCACTGATCAGTGGCACTTGCTGTTGGGCAAGTCTCCTGATCAGTGGCACTGGTCAGTGGTATTTGCTCATGGGAAAGTACCACTGATCAGTGGCATTTGCCCAAGAGCAAGTGCCATTGATAAGGGGCATTTGGCAAAGAGTTTGTGCACTAATCAGTAGCATTTGCTCTTGGGAAAATGTCTTTGATCAGTGCCATTTGCTGTAGTGCTAGTGCAACTGGTCGGTGGCATTTGATAAATGACATTTGGCAAAGAGTTTGCGCACTAATACTTGTCATCTTACCTGACAAGATATTGAAGACTGACTGGGATGTAGCTGGCGGAGGAGCTCAGGTGGTGGCCGGAGCTGAGGGCGCCAAGGATTTCATCCCCATGAACAGGTGGCTCAGGACGGTGGACCTGCCTGGCAGGATCGCCTTCATGAGCCTGCCTCGTTCAAGGGGACGATATCCGAGGCAGGGCCACGAGAAGGGGGCCCGGGAGCCGCTGCGCTTCTACCAGCAGATCAAGGACAACGAGGACCTCGCCATGCTCGTCGTCCCTCGCAAGTTCGTGGAGGTGATGAACACCTGGCTGGTGATCAAGCGGCTCCCGCGCGTGGTCAGTCTGTTGGCAAATAAGCGGTGCGTGTTCTGGGTGCAGGTCTAGAACTTCGAGGGGCACATGGTGCTTGGCCGGGGCTGGAACTACTTCTGTCGCCGCCACCGGTGACGGTGTCCTGGACTAGGGGGTACTCACCATGTCATCTCCCGATCTGTTAGATTGGGCCGAGGACCCCCATGGCCGTATACTCATGGGCCAGTTCGGACAGCTGCCGCATACAAGAAAGATTCCATAAGATTTGGTGATCAAGACAAGGACTCCTCCCCACCGGCGTATTCGGCTAGGACTCTTGTTATCCTAGGCCTCTGGTGCATTATATAAACCGAGGCCAGGCTAGTCGATAGATATACAACAATTATAATCATAGGCTAGCTTCTAGGGTTTAGCCTCTACCATCTCGTCGTAGATCAACTCTTGTAATACTCATATCATCAAGATCAATCAAGCAGGAAGTAGGGTATTACCTCCATCGAGAGGGCCCGAACCTGGGTAAACATTGTGTCCCCCGCCTCCTGTTACCATCTTCCTTAGACGCACAGTTCGGGACCCCCTACCCGACATCTGCCGGTTTTGACACCGACATTGGTGCTTTCATTGAGAGTTCCGCTGTGTGATCGGCAAAAGGATCAATGGCTTAACTGCAGATCAACTGCGACGTCGACTTCTTCGTCACCGGCTCGACTGGTCACCTTGGCTGGACCGAGGGCTGCGCCCTACCTTCGATCGTAATGTTCGGATGAGGGACTTCATCAACATCAACTCCGATCTCTATCAAGATCATGGAGGAATCATCCAGGGAGCCCGGGGGCTCAACCTCAACATTGCCCTCGGGCGACCGTGCTGTTTTTCCGGACAGCGAACTTGTATCCGCCGCCACTGCCTCCTCAAGTGTCGTTTTAACGATTGCTTCGGTGAAATTGTGCGGAATTGAGTCTACAACAACCCTGGAAAATTTCGTCGAGTTCCGATGGAGGAATCTCTGGCAATCCACGATATACCGGAGCCCTGTCAAATCTGGACGGGAATCTGGACGAATTTAGGGCATGGTGTCCAGCTTCTAGCTCGGAAGTCCTTTGAAAGATCCAACCGTTGATCGGCTGCAGAATTCCTATACCTACCACCCCCCAAAATTTCAGCTTGATCCGACCGTCCAAACTCCGGGAACCTTCCGATTAGTGCATCACTTTTCGGATCTGTTTTCTACGCGAGAACAAATCCGACCCGAATTCATCTTTTTTATGAACGGGATTTCGGACATCCTTTTTGAAGGAAGTTTTGTATGGGGTATTGTGTTTTGTTTCCAAACACATCCCGCTAATTTTGAAGTCTTTTCCAATATGATCTTCACCATCGCGCTGGTGTCAAACCAGCCCGACAACGTTGCTCTACGGCTGCCGACCTGCGCTAGACACGTTGTCACTTCATTGAGCCGAGCTCAACTTCTTCGGATCATCATCTTGGCAAGCCGAACAAGAGTTCGGCATCGCGAAGGATAAATCATCACCAACATCACCGCCCCATGGATTACACGGAGCGGGTACGCCGGCATCGCCGCACTGTCACTTCATCAAGCCGGCATTGACCACGTCACGACCTGCATCGGCAGGGCCGCACTGTTGCTCCTTCAAGACGGTGTCCATCACGCCAACCTACTTCGACTCGCCGGCTGACATCGAGGCTTCGACATCTCGGCTGGACCGGGGGCTTCGCCATCTCTTCATCAACCTACTCCGGAGACTTCGGCGTCACTAGCCGACCAGCTCCGTCATGTTAGCTTGACCGAGGGCTTTGCCTCGGCGAGCCAACCTTTGCCAGCATCCTCATGCCGTCGCTTTATCGCCCATCAGGCAATGGGTGTGCGGATCGAGTCCCAATTTTGGGAATCACCTTTCTTCGGATTGCTACAACAAATAAACCAGGTGCTATTAATCCTAGTATTTTTTGCTTGTTTGGGTTCATTTTTCCCAAGGAATTATTATACTGGTTTGTCCATCATATGTACGCAAGTCTATCAAATGGTGGCCGCATTAACGACGGTCGCATGGTGGTTCGGTCAGTTTTCGTACATAGTCCGGCGAACGCCGCATCCGGAACTCGGACCGACCTGTGAATTCAGGCTTTGCCACGCCTTTACGGCATCACGCAGACGCCCTGCATCGACGTTGACTTCGGCGCCAGTCCATATTTCTTTTATTACTCACTTTGCATAAATTATTTATTATGCAACGATTTTTTTATTATCTCCGGTTTGCACTATTTTTGTGCACAGGAAAATCATCCGGGTTGGGCAGTATCGTCAACTCAGCGTACTGACATACCACGTCACCTTGGCTGGACGGGGGGCTTCATCAACACTTCATTACCCCATGCCGGGGACTTCGGCATCACTCTGCTGGCCTGCATTGACCGTGCTATGTCACCACTTCGGGGTGCCGAGCTCTCCGCTCCGCCACCTCGGGACCGGCTTGGGGGATGGAACATTGTCCTGCATCAAGCTCGGACCGCGTCATCAATGCCGAACACATTAACCAGCTAAGTCGCTTTCATGCTCAAAGTTTTAAATTTTTAACTTGTGTTCGGTTCGACCAAGCATTATACTTTTTTAGAAAAAAGTTGCTTGTAAAAAATCTCCTTGTCAAAACTTTGTTTGTGACACACAAATTCAAATACCCCATTTACTTGGGGGCTTCCTTTATGAAGCTCTTCCTCTTGCATATGATTATACTTGTACGGCTTTGTTCCTTGTTCGTGTATTACGCCACAATATGCACCATATTGACTTAAGCGATTTGCAAGCTGGGTTGCCTCGCTCCTGTGTTTACCCCTACGTTCCCGATTGTTCAGCTAGGGAGTAAAGGGAGCACCTCTGCGATTGTCACGATCGGGTCATCCGAGCCGGACCTCAGACTGGGTGAAGCCGAAAGCTAGCGGTCTTATTGTTTTCAATTATGGTCGGCACACAACGGAACTCATGAGTACAAAAAATCTATCGCACAAGTCTCATAGTAACAATGAGCACCGAAGAAAGGTATCAGTGGGGGTACTATTTTCTTCGAAGATGCTTCTTACACTTCGTCAGTAATATAGCATAAGTTACCTGAGCGCGCTTTGTCTGTTGCAGCCTTATGGCCTCATTGCCTGGTTATCGGAAAGACCGTCGATATTCTCGACAGATGGAGTACATAACACTTTTCGGCCCTTGACCGAAGAGGGAGAAGCCGACGGTCGGTTAAGACGCGTATACAGTTCGGGTGAACACAGATATGATATAAGTACTTTGGTACATACAATCATTATGCATAATTTTTTTTTACCCAAGTCACTTGGGGGCTCTTAAATTTATATGAGCCGTTTTATAATAAGTGTTCTTCTTCTTAGTCGTTGCAAAGTTTTTTATTATTATTATTTATCACTCCTTTTTTCGACACGAGTGTGTGGTCACTAGCCGGAGAGCCTAATTTCTCTCTCAAAGCCGCTAGAGTTTAGTTTGCTAAGCTGGCCTAACGAGAAGTACTCCGACTTCGGGATAGGAGGTTGAAGCCGTAGGCTGACCCGCTTGAGGTCTTGAGATAAGATGTGTCATGATAAAGCACGACAGAAGCACCTTTTTTCTAAGACCAATTTTCGATTTGGCACCGAACACTTGATCTAGTTCGGGCGTCCAGTTTTTACTGAAGGTTTCGGTTTTCCAAGCCTATGGCACTTTTAAACTATTTGTGTGTTTCCAACATTAGTCTCGTAGTGCGGCGCCGGACACCTTTAGGGATTCGGCAAAAACATTCTCGGATATTGCTATATACGCATTGGTTTCCAATTGTGTCTTCGGTCAATAGTTGGGTTGCCCGGCTCCTGTGCTTGCCGCCTACGTTCCGCTTTGTTCGGCTAGGTGTGCAAAAGGAGAACCACTGCGATTGTGCTTCCAGCTCGCATGGTTAAGCACCTAAGTCGAGAAAGCCGAAAACTGACTGTCACAATAAGCGTAAACTGGTCAGCGATCCGATGACTATGTTAAATGATGGGCCGTTCATAACATTGGCCAAAGTGTTTACGCCTTGACCTTGGATGTCGCCGAACACTAACCGGGGGCTCATAGCTAGCTTCCCCAGTTTAAAGCTCCTATGACTAAGCGAAAGTTATAAAGCCAGCATATCTGATTGTCTCGTTTCCGCTAACACAACCGCCTTCGGGCACCGAGACGTCGGCTAAGGGTTCTCTTGTTATTGCGAAAACACCCTGCGTAGTATCTACAAAGGGGTAGAAGCCGACGATGGGCCACTTCAACTGATAAACGGTCGCAATGGAGTCAAAATAATGATGTAAAGTACTTGGATACATAGAATCGTTACACATAATCTGTGATTTTACTCTGGATATCGATCCTTAATTCGGCCACCCGTTCCCACATTAAGGCTCGGGGGCTACTGGGCTTTGCGCTCATTATTTACAAATATTAAAGGGGCACATCGATCCCCTGATCTGGTGTTGCCACCCGACCAGTGTCTCGGGGGCTACTGCATTGCCTATTCAATGTAGAAAATTCCAACTGCCAAGTGTTCGGCTTGACCGAACTATGGGCAAACGTTTCTTCGGTTAATAGGTACCATTTGGACCTATACGGCGTCAAGATAAATATATTATGGCAACTTTTCAAGACCCTCTCTCAAGGGCCCGTTCGCCGATCACTATTATCTCTAATATATTACACTGCATTTTTATTCCTACGTGTGCTACCGAGCTAGGAGTTGATCCTCAGGCCGATTTCGCGCATCGACCTGAGTCTCAGGAGCTACTAGGATCAGCGGTTTCATGTTTTCCTTCAGGTGCATCTCGGGTTTTAGACCGACACACACCTTGAGGGCTACTAGTTATACATGTTGACAGCTAATAAATTTACGCGCATCGGAAATAAAATTCGTAAAAAATCAGCCCGCTGTCGGGTGGTGCACCACCTCGAAAGCAGTCCGGCATAAAGCTCGGGCGCCAGTGGCTGGCTCCATAGAGGGCATTTCCGGCATTAAGCTCGGCTAAACTCCTTCAACTTTTTTGAACCAAGGTGATCTATGACACCTCGGATATAGTCCGGCGTTGGAGCTCGGATACAGTCCGACGTTGGAGCTTGGACACAGTCCGGCATTGGTGCTTGGCTGCAAAGGATACCTCGAATGCAGTCCGGTGTTGGGGCTCGGATGCAAGAGGACACCGCCGCACGGGAACAACTTCAAACCCGAGGCGTGGCATAAAAATGACAAGGCATTGATAAAGGCCGAAGACTTAAAGGGCTCCTCGGATACCCGACATATAAGCTCGTCAGATTTAGCTCAGGAATCCTCGAGACAGATGATGGGAAAATTTGTTGAACCAGTTTTCAAGACCGACGACCGAAGATGAAGAACAGTTCGGAAGAATCGAGGAGCGTCCCTAACTTGAAGACCGGTTCAGGGGGCTACTGACGGTGTCCTGGACTAGGGGGTACTCACCACGTCATCTCCCGATCTGTTAGATTGGGCCGAGGACCCCCATGGCCGTATACTCATGGGCCAGTTCGGATAGCTGCGGCATACAAGGAAGATTCCACAAGACTTGGTGATCAAGACAAGGACTCCTCCCCATCGGCGTATTCGGCGAGGACTCTTGTTATCCTAGGCCTCTGGTGCATTATATAAACAGAGGCCAGGCTAGTCGATAGATATACAACAATCATAATCATAGGCTAGCTTCTAGGGTTTAGCCTCTACGATCCCGTGGTAGATCAACTCTTGTAATACTCATATCATCAAGATCAATCAAGCAGGAAGTAGGGTATTACCTCCATCGAGAGGGCCCGAACCTGGGTAAACATTGTGTCCCCCGCCTCCTGTTACCATCCGCCTTAGACGCACAGTTCGGGACCCCCTAGCCGAGATCCGCCGGTTTTGACACCGACAACCGGATCGTCCCCGGTGACCTCGTCATTGTGCGCATCTCAGGACTCGGACTGAAGGTTCAGATCTACAACCACGACTCATCGGTCATGTGCAGGTTTCGTTGCAGCAGGCACAACTGCGTTGGTGACATTGAGCATGTTATGTAATTAAGTTAAGTAAGGTGTTAGTGTTAAACTTTTATGGTGCGTGGCTAGACTTATGGGGTACTTGTGCTGAGAACTTGTTCATATTTTGGCCAGGAGCAGCAGCCTGGCGTGGAGCGGGGAAGGAGGATGCCCCTGCTGTTAATCTAGACTTATGCTATGTAGTAAGTAGTTTGCTGTCATTTCCTTGCTTGCTTTGTTTGATTTCATTTGGTTGCTTGCTTTGTTTGATCTCATATGTGCTTACTGTTATGCTGATCATGTGGTGGTAAGGCCACCACATTTGATTGGGGTGAGGAGAACACAAACGTTGTTTGTAACCAAACAGCTGAAGTTTGCATCTACTCACACCCTAAGCACAAATACGGCAACCAAACAGCAGGGGGTAAGTGCCCCTTCATGCGATGCAGGCAACCAAACAAGTTGCATCTGCTGCATATGAGGCTGCATTTTAAGAATGAGGCTGGCTGGAGATGGACATGCAATGCAACTACTGTTGCAAACCGGAACCAAACCCACCCTTAGTGGTGACCATTCCACGCTCCTAGTTCATAGATACTAGTGGCGAGCCTTTGTATTGAATCGCTGCTGGTAGTTCTTGGCATAAGAGCACCCTTTGTGTATCTTAGCAGCAACGTGTAATTTTTTGGAACGCTGCTAATGATATGACAACAGTAGCATGTTTTTTTAGCTAAACACTGCTTGTGTTTTGCCAAGTTTGCAACGGGTGTCATTTTTGCTAGACGTTGCTATTAGCAAAATCCTATGAGGTGGCTGACACTAACGTAGGAGAGGAGGTCTCAACCTTTGGCTCGTGGGATTCGTTGGTGGGGCACACACTATTTAGAAGACGCATAGTCGCAGTCGAGTGCGTCGTTGACGAAGCCGACGTCACTACTACAGGGCCGCCCTTGGGGTTGTCATGGCCGGTGAGGTCGGGGGCAGGGCGATATACACAGCCCATTTCCATTCAGAATCGCTCGTGCTTGCCATAAAGATGTCATGCAGCGCCTTCATCCTCGGGCACTTTTCAATCATGGCTTGCATCAAAGTCATGGTGATTGTGGGAGAAAAAATTAGTGTGGATTTTGAGGAAATTTGGAGGATCTAAGACTTTGAATACCAAATGATAGCACCCCACTACTTCTATTACATGAATCAATCATTGGTCGAGGTTACAAACAGGAATCATAGAGGAATTCATGGTTGAGGAAAGGAATCTGGAGGTGGAAGATGAACAGTATGTACACACGCTACAGGGTGCAGCTATGTATCCCTTATAGCCACCACAAGCGCAATGGCGCGTGCAGCGCTCCCTAAATGGGCTGGACCAAGAGCTGTGTGGGATGCTACTTTGTTCGTTTCCATTTGATCGCTCGTTATCTTTGATTTTTTTTTTCATTCATAATTTTATTCATATTCCCAAATATTCTAAAATAAAAATATTTATATTTAAAATTCTTATGCAGTTTTTAGAAACTGTTTATGCAGTACTTAAAAAAAAGTTCATGAAACTTTTTAAAATGTTATTGGCTGTAAACGAAATGTACGTTAAAAATGTTCAGAAGTTTCCAAAAAAACATGACATATTAATAAAATACTACGTACCATTGATAAAATTATAAATATGTGCACACGTTTCAAAAGATATCTTCACGGAATTTTTAAAATTTATGCAATGTAGAAAAACATTCGCGTATTCTAAAAAATGTTTGATGGCACAGAAAAAATTCAATGTGCATTTGAAAAATGTTTAACATGTATTAAAAAACATTTGAACATGTATTTTAAAAAATGTACATCAATTATTCAAAAAATGATCAGCGTGTATCAAAAAACATGTATACGAAAAATGTAGAATGTGTATTGAAGAAAGTACGCACATGTTGATTAAAAGAATAAAAAAATAAAACCGATGAAACACGAAAATGGGGAAACCCGATGAGAGAAATACAGAACCACTCGAAACAAGCATGAAAAACACGCAAAAAAAAGTTCAAAACAATCACAGAAACAAACAGGAATAAATAACCATGTGAAATCCCGTAAAAAACATGTGAAAAAACTGGTCATGATTAACTACCACAGAAACAAACATGGAAAAAACCACACGGAAAACCGATCAAAAATCTTCCCTAAAAAACGCTCCCCCGGACACCTATTGGAGAGGCCCATCAGTCCTCGTCTCATTGGTGGGCGAGGCCCACCCAGGTCGCTGGCACTAAAGAAGATCGGCCCTCGTACGATTACGTGTTCCAGGTGTTCGTGTGTACGACTCAGAACACGTACGTGTAAAGATCGAGCAGGAGTTGTCC
Organism: Aegilops tauschii subsp. strangulata; assembly: GCF_002575655.3. NCBI lineage: Eukaryota > Viridiplantae > Streptophyta > Magnoliopsida > Poales > Poaceae > Aegilops > Aegilops tauschii. The sequence goes on from NC_053036.3 coordinate 579,987,654, forward strand.
CGATCGACGACGTAGGCTTTCTCCGCCTTCCACTCTGATCTGATCTGGTAGGGTTCGTTGCTAATCGATCGGGGGCCGCGTCGGATACGTCTCCTACCTCGACTCAGATATCGATCGAGCCGCGCGCTACAAATATATATATCCCCGCACGACGTACGCCAACAACCACCAAAGCAAACACAAGACGAAACTGAGCGGAACCATGAGCCATCAGATCGATCTGAAGACGAGCGCCTGCACCATGGCCGCCGGCGGCGACGACGACGACTGGGTGTACATCGACGGTGACCAAGAGACGAAGGCTTCGCCGGCGCCGGCGCCGGCTGTCGTCTGTGCCTCCGATAGCATCGACGAGTCGGAGCATTGCGCATTCGACTTGAAGCTACTTGCCGATCTCGACTACCTCACAAGGAAAAAGGATTCCCGGATCAGGATGGATGGGGCGCGTGACGATGCTGCGACGGAGGTGGTGGCTTCCGCGGACGCCGTCGGTGATGGCGCAGTGGATGACGCCGACGCCGTGGAAGACGAAGACGACTGCTCTGACTACTCCAACGGAGGCCGCCTCGAGAAAGACTACAAGTCGGACCAAGACCTCGATCAAGTCGACGACGAGTCTGAGCGGCATGAGGATGGGGCGTCCGACCTGAGGCTGAGGGGACTGCTCGACAACCTCAAGACCATCGAAAGTAAACTGCTCGACTGCCAGAGGGAACTGCTCGACTGCCAAAAGTCCATCCAAGACCACCGCAAAGCTACACGCGACGAGGCCATCCCCGCACCGGCACCGGCGCCGTCACCGCACGGCTACAATGCTCGCCACTCAGCCTACATAGCGGGACTCTCTGCCTCGTCGTACAGTACATATGATGGTAAAAGCTTTGGCTACGGCTACCGCAGCGGAGGTTACGGCACCAGCTCTGGCTATGATGGCAACGGCTACGGCGGAGGCGGAGGTTATGACGGCGGCCTCGAAGACTATGACTACGGCGGCAGACGTGGAGGTTACTACCGCGGCATCTCGGGCTATGACTACGGCGGCCTAGGTTACTACTACTACCTCTTAGGCTATGACTACGGCATGAGCGGCGGAGGAGGTTACGGCATCGGCTCCGGCTATCGCTACGGTGGCGGCGGAGGCTACGGCAACATCTCGGACTATGGATATCGCTACGGCCGCGACAGATACTAGCAGCGTTTGAGTAAACACAGACGCTGCTAGGCTGTATACTAGCAGCGCGCATACCATATAGGCGCGCGATGCTAGTAGCATTTCAGGATTTCAAACATAACTATGGGTTTTTATGTTCCAAATTTTAAATGTACATTTAGGTGTTTTTGATGAAAGTAATTGAATAGTGCAAACACACCAACTCTTTGAATTTTGGTTTTCATACAGCGTCCTCACTCTTTCATTTTTTCTGAATTTTGAAAGAGCTACATCAATTCTATTAGCAACGTCCCGGCTCCCATGCACGCTGCTACTTTTCTTTTGAGAGGAAACACCCGGACCTTTATTAATTACTAGTAGAATGTTCGTGCGTTGCCATGGGTATTTTAAAAATCATTCTGGTTCATCATGATCATGTTTTACTGGAAAAAAATATACGATTTACGGATATATGATATTCCTCATTGCGATTAATGTCACTAAATTTCTCGATCCATCAGACTATGGGTAAGTGCAAAAGTAAATGAATCTAAGTTGAGTGGAATAAGGAAGGATCAAATGAATGAACAAACAAATCGTATACACGCCGTTCAGTTCTTCTCCATCAGAAAATGGAACCCAATACGTTGTTACTGCAGCATTGCATTGCTCCACGGAATCCATTAGGCTCGCTAGCACTAAGGAAACCCATTTGGCCATTTATTCCGCCGCCGGACTCAACATCGCCTCTCACATCTCTCGGCTAGCTCTGCCACGATGCCATGTCCTTCATGTTTCACTTCATCCTACATTACTCCCCGTGTAACATAAGTACTCCCTCTGTATTCCTAAATATAAGTCTTTTTAAATATTCCAATAATGGGCTACACACGGAGCAAAATGAGTGAATCTACGCTCTAAAATATGTCTATATACATCCGTATGTAGTTTTTATTGAAATCTCTAAAAAGGACTTATATTTAGAAATGGAGGGAGTACTATTGTTCAAGCATGCATACCAGCCGTTAGATCGAGCACATCCAAACGGTTGCGATCCATCCTTTTTCACCCTCTCCTCCCATCGCGAGACGTCACCCACACGGCGTCAACAATGTTCCTCTCATGCACGCGTTCAGTGTGGGTCGTGACCCCTCATGAGCCACCCTCACCGGCCACCGACCTCGTCGTAGGTCGCACCTTGCCACCCTCATCGCTGCCACAACTCTTCCCTCTTCCTCCCTTCCGATTACGTCATGTTGGCCATTTCAGATATGAAAAATGTCGATGAAGTTGTTGCAGCACGCGCATGAGAAAACGCTCCCTCCCCTTGCCACCATAGAATTGTCGATGATGATTGTAGCTCCGTTCCATTGTCGCAACACCGTCGGTAGTGGTGGCAACTCCTTCACCCGCGGTCGCGGCATGGATGCAGCAAAATCCTTTGCCAGTTCGAGCATCCAGAAAATGTCTATGCTGGCAATTTCATCGGCGATGGTTCCAACATTCCACAACCTGGCTCAGGTAGTAGCCAGTTCTAGCAAAATCGTTTGTTGGTTCCAGCATCGGCATCACCATTCGCAACATTGCGCAGTTGTGGTCACCATCAGGCCTCTCGTGTTCACGGGTCGTAGCAACCACCAAACACGGTACCAGCATGATAATTTCACAGATGAAGTTACATGATAATTTCTAAATCGTCACTTGATTTTGGAGCGATCTTCTTCTTTCTTACTTACTTTCTTTCTTTCTTCCTTGCTCACATGAACCCTCCTCAAACCCACCCAAACCACATGTGCCGCCCCGCCCTAGCCGACAACTCCGTCTTTTTGATGCCACACCAGAGCACATCCATCTACACCCCCCCCCCCCCCCCGCCAACACTCAGACACACACACACACACACTTCTCCGACGCCGACAACCCACCCGACACCCGAAACAATCAGGCCTCCACCTCGTCTCCACTTGTGACGTTGTGGTCAGCCACTTCATCGCTTGCTCAACCTCGTTCTTGATGATCCCTCATCAGGATGTGTCGGGGCCAACCGTGGCCTTCCCGTCTCAAGCTCGGTACTCTACCCCGCATCTATTTATCTCTAGAAATTGACTTGCGCTACAATTGATTTCAAGCAACTACTGAATAGCAAACGTGCTTTCATTCTCCTCGTCCATTTGCATCTTGCAAGAAAGACAGTACTTTTCCTCATGTCTTCCTTTCTCTCTACATGACCAAACTGCACCACATACACAACACATGCAGATATGCTACACCCCGGTTACTATGCTAGACATGCATATTGTTTGCTAATTTTTTCCTGGTACTTTCTTATTTCTTTTGTAAAAATATATCTGAAGCACCATTAGAACACAGTATAAAATCCAATATATTAAATATGATAAAATCCACTAAATAATGCCAGTAAAGTATATATAAATTTGCACATCCATTACATTGAACGAAAAATATACGTACATCAGCGTTCACTACTCCTTTCAAACAATGATAAAACATGATCGCTTGTCCGTCTTTCAGCGGACAATCTTTGACTCCTCTAGTGACCTGGGAGCTGCTGGAGATCACTCCTCAACTGACTTAGTTGTTTGTTTATCTCAAAAATAAAAGGCTTAGCTCTTCGTTAATTTCGGTCTTGCAGAGTTGCAGCCCCTCAAGTATTTGGTCCCTGTATTTTCTTGTTTTTTGTCAGTGCCTTGTTTCCTAATTATCCGATGTATTTTCTTGTAGAGTCAGGCTTATTCTACACTAATTCTAGAACATCCTCGAGTTACCTAGCCTCCGTGGTAGCTCCTCCTCCCTTTTGCCGCTCCATGTGCTAGCCTTGAAAATGCGAAATTATATTGTGTCCTTGCATTGTTATGTATGTAGTTCTGATCAATCACACAAATACCTAAAAGCAAAGAATAAAACTAAAGTGAAATTGCTAGGAAAATGTCGAGAAATCACATACTGCTAGATAAACCATCAGAATATCACATTATACTATCCTCTACAATGGTTACATGTAAAGAAAATTTGGAGGCATATACAACTAAAAAGTAAATCATTGTATCATGGAAATGACATACAAATATGGACCATGGAATAAAATACTATTGGAAGGCATGTCTGCAAGGATTGTTTAGAAACTTGATCACTGTATCATGAAAATGATATTGCAAGAGCTGACCTTTCCCTTGTGCACATTCCCATGCTTTGACTAAAATAGAGCATTTGCAGTTCCTGCTTGGACGCTCACGTTCTTTCCGTTTACTCACTTCATATGCTATCCCCTGATCAAATCAACAGCTAAGCTGATTAGCCAGCCAACCAGCTCTACTTTTGCAGATTGCATTGAACAGTCCAAAGGGAAAGTTAGAGGGCACCCATGTGACGTCCGGATAATTAAGCTACAGTAATCCCCGTTAATGGTGCCATGTCATCACATTACTGTTGATAATCCTCGCTTGATCCAAGTCTTAGATCAAACTCAAATTCAAATTAAAGCCCAAAATTCAAATTTCTCAAACATGCAAAATAAAATGTTCAAAGTGTGGCGAATATTCCATAACTAATTATAGTGGTCACCCAACACTTTTGTAAGGTATTTAAATCCCCTTTTGTGAATATAACAGTGGCTAAAACTAATTATTAAATACTATTTAAATTATAAAAATACTAAACTAAATGTGGCACTGGTATAATTAGTAAAACCAATTTAGGTGCTCTTCCTATATTTTATAAAGCTATTTGCTATTCAAAAATAAAAGAAAACTAAAACTGTAAAAAGAAAAACAACAAAACAATTAAAACAAAAGAAAACCCCTTCCCTGGGCCAAGCCCACCTGGGCCGGCCCAACTGGCCACCCACGCGGCCCACCCCCGCTACCCCTGGCCTATTAGGCCACACCCCCGAACCCTAACCACCAGATCACCCCCCCCCCCCCCCACTTCCCCACGCACCGACGCTCCTCTCCTCCCCTCGATTCGGGATCTAGATCGGGCCACGCCCCGACCCCGCCTCTCGCCCCGACACCGCACCGTCTCCGACGCCCCGACGCCGCCGTCGCTGACCGCCGACACCCGTCGCCTCCCCGACCCCGAGCCGGCGCATTGCCACCTCGCCGACGGACGCTGCTCGCCGGAGCCGCTCCGCATCGCCTCGCCTCCTCATCTCTCCCTCGTCGGCTCCGTCAAGCCTCGCCGGCCCCCTATTCATCTACAACGGGGGTGAGAACCCCTCCCGTGTCCCCCTTCCTCCTATCACCGCCGTGCGCACCCGCGGACCTGGCTGTCGCCGCTCGCCGCGGTTTCCCGCGCCCTCCCCTCGTGCGCTCACGCTCCCCGTCGCCCGGCCCGCGCTCCCGTGCATCCCCGCGTCGCCCGCGCCCTCTCACGCTGCACCGCCGCCTGCCGCTCCGCCCCACGCACCGCGTCGCGCGCGCGCTCATCACCGGTTGCGCCCGTCCGTCGTTTGCCCCGCGCCAACGGCCGTCCTAGCTAGCCCTGGCCGCCGGCCAGCGCCACCAGCCTCTGATGTGGCCGCTGTCGCGCCCCTGCGCGTGTGCCCAAGCGGGCTGGCGCCCAAGTGCCCGCATCCGACGCCCAGCACCGCTATGTCCCCCTGGGCGGATGACAGATGGGGCCCACGCCCCTGTCTTGTTAGAAATAAAAAAACAAAAAATGTAATTTAAAAATAAGAATAATCAAATTGTTAATTAATTAATTAATTAGGTAATTAATTGACTTAATTAACTCTGTCTAGTTTAGCCTAATTAACTAAATTAGTTAAATTAGCTATGTTAATTAGTTGAGCCTATGACAGAACGGCCCCACACGTCAGGGTTGACTTTGATGATGACGTCATGCTGATGCAATAACCCCATTTTGGATTTAATAATAATTTCAGAATATTGTTTAAGCTTTAGAAATTAATAGAAAATAATTCGTAACTCAGATGAAAATACTTTGTACATGTAAGTTGCTCAGAACGACGAGACGTATTCGAATACGTGATCCGTTCGTCTGCCACACGTCCCTAGCATAGTGAACATGCAACCGTCCCCCTCTGTTTCATCTGTCCGAAAATGCCAAACTTCGGGAAGACATTCCCGGATGTTTTCCCCCTTCACATGTATCGTGTAGCACCGCGGTAGAACACCCCTAGCCCTGCGTGTTACCGCCGTCATGCATCTGTGTTGCATCTGTTTGCATTATATTTACTGTTTCTTCCCCCTCTTCTCTCCGGTAGACCCCGAGACCGCTGTTGATGCCCCTGTGATCGACTACGTCGACGACGACCCCTTCTTCTTGTCTGAGCAACCAGTCAAGCCCCCCCCCCCTCTGATCATCCCGATATCGCCCATTCCATTCTCTCATGCTTGCATTAGATTTTGCTACTGTATTTGATTGCTCCTATTCTGATGCATAGCTTGCTTTTGTAACCTGCTTATTGTTACCTACCTGCTTATCCTAAACTGCTTAGTATAGGTTGGTTAGTGATCCATCAGTGACCCCCTCCTTGTCCTTGTTGCCCCTGCTTCATCATCGACGACTCGAGCAATGTGATCGACGACCAGAGCCTGACACCTCACATCACATCACGCCCCTTTAGTTGCTCGACTCTGCAGAGCTACTATCGAGTGCCGAGGGTGATCCCTCATAACGCACTCCTGATGATAATTCTGTAGTGTAGCTATTCAGTGTGGTCATCGAGGGTGGTTCCTCTTTCACCATTCCCGATACGGCTCTGTCGTGCAACACCTCAAGTGTGAACCTCGAGGGTGGTCCCTCTTACGTTCACCTTGATGATTACATTGAGTGGAATCCACCGGGGGTGATTCCTCGGGTTTTCTTCCTTGATGTTTTGGACACACGGTTACCTTGACTTTACTTGAGACATTTGTGAAAGTCGGGCGGGCCCGGAGAGCACCCGAGGAGTTGTTACGATGGCGGCTGGTTGTTTAGCGGTATCACCCAGGACGGGGTGATAGCTCCGGACTTGTCCGGACAGCCGTCACTTCTTTTAATAATGCACTAACAGGTTTGGGTATTTGTTCTGAGTTGGCCTTTGGCCTTTACGCACTAACCACCACGCGAGAATAGTTATGGGTCTCGACGTCGCAGTATCAGCCGAAGCTTTATCATACGTCCAGATCAGCATTGCGGCACGGCTGGGCCGGCACCCCAGAGGTGGTGCCTAGGTCCGCCCTGCACGTAACGATCCGGAGTGCAATGGGCGATGGGCCCAGACCCCGGAGTGCTTAGGATGTAGACCGGCGGGGACCTCTCTACTGAGCCTAGGTAGGGCTACGACGTGTTGATCTTCCGAGGCCGGGCATTGACCCAGAAAAATGTGTCCGGCCAGAGTGATCAAGCATGTTGGAAAACGTGGTGCACTCCTGCAGGGAAGATATATATTCGAATACCGTGTCCACGGTAATGGACGTTCAGACTTGTATCCTGATCTTATACAACTAGAAATGGATACTTGATATGTGATGGATATGTGGCTCTGGGATTGCTTTCTCGCAGGGAGTCGAGGAAGGATCTCTGGACGTTAATGCTACAACATGTTTGTTAAATATAAACTGCTATTCTTTACTCTTCTACATGCTGCAAGATGCTTGGAGCTGCTTAAAGATGCTAGTCTTCGATAAGCTAGGCCTTCCCCCCTATTCTGGCTTTCTGCAGTTCAGTCCACAGATACAACCCTTCCATTTGATACCAATGCATACTTAGCATAGATCTGATGCTTGCGAGTACTTTGGATGAGTACTCACGGTTGCTTTGCTACCCCTTTTCCCCTTTCTTCCTTCTTTACGGTTGATGCAACCAGATGGTGGATCCTTGAAGCCAGATGCCACCGCCGACGGATGCCACTACATGGAAACCGCCGACGACCAGGAGTAGTTAGGAGGTCTCAGGCAGGAGGCCTTGCCTCTTCGATCGTTGTTGCTTTTGTGTTTGCCTTCTTAAGGCATCCTTGATTAACTTATATCTATACTCAGATATTGTTGCTTCCGCTGACTCTTCTGTATCGAGCTTGTATTCGAGCCCTCGAGGCCCCTGACTTGTACTATAAAGCTTGTAGTCTTTTGATTTGTGTCTAGAGTTGTGTTGTGATATCTTCCCGTGAGTCCCTGATCTTGATCGTACACATTTGCGTGTATGATTAGTGTACGGTCGAATCGGGGGCGTCACAACCCATGGCTTCAAGGATGAGGTAGTAACAGCAAGGTCTATGAGTAGCCAGAGCGCACCAGACACGGCCGCCCAATAAGGGGCCTTCTTTGTTAAAAATGGTGCATCTAGTTGGTTAACAAACTGCAGCTCAAAGAAAAATATCAATTACTTGGTAAAAATGTCCCAATAATTCCTGGCCAGAAGCTATGTTGCAACAAAGATTAATTTTAAATTACCAATCACCTCCAAGCATGTTCTTACGTCCAGCCAAAGCTACGGCACCTACATCAGGAAATAATATATTTCAAACATGAGTACATGACTCACGTAGCTAGTTCCATATACATACCCTGGGTGTATACACTACTGCAATTTCAGGCGATAGTGTGATGCTATCCGTTAGTGAAGCTCCATGAATCCTCCATTTATTTATTCAATCAAGGCATTTATATCTTCCCCCTTTCTCCCATCATCTATTTATCACCTGCAAAGACATCAGACGATCAATAATGTAGAAGAGCCATCGTTATTTTTAACTACTTAAGGGCAGCCAGCCATAGGAACGTAGCAGGTTCTGAACCAAATAATAACAAAGAGATACAAAGGATTTTGAATTTTTAAACCACAGTTAGTCTATGAAGAGCATCTATATAGCAAACAAATATGAACTTTCACAACAATAAGGAATGACAAGTAATTACTTTGCTCCCTTAATAGTTGATACTGGTATGCACCCTCTAAAATTAGTACCTTCAATGGACCAATATTAGTATTATCAGTGGGCCAATATCTACTCCAACATGAAAACAAATCGTGGTGTAAAAAGAGATATACAGCTGGTCCAACTTATTCAAGAGATTAACAAAGAAAGAAAATCTCCGCAATTAGAGTATATAGCTTGCGTCTGAAGATATGGACATGCTTTGATATTTGTTAAATAAGTAAGCAATATCAAACTTGAGGTATGGATGACTGAAGAAGAAGCAAAACATCTGCATTAAGAATTCAAAGCCAACGAAGGAAATGCAGAGGATCCGACATCTACAATAAGTAGACTGGGGGCCCATATATACCAATGAGTTCTTATGTTCTTCATCGAGCTGAAATCACTCACAAACTCAGTTAAGGAGGGAGATAGAAATGCTAATTACTCTGCCATATGAAAATAGAAATACATGAGAGAGTAGTCACTGGAAAATCAAGGATCCTGATTTATATGCACGAACACTGATGGCCTGACTTACAAGCATGAACAAATAAGGTTAACCTCTGGAGGCTAGGTGATTTATATGCACGTTTGTCTGCCGGTGAGCTACAACTGGTGCGTGCAGTACGCACTGCTTGCCGGTGGCAGCGACGGAGAAGGGGGCATTCGGATTAGATCAGAGGGCTAGGGTTTGTACGGGGAGGAAGCAAAATTCTTAATTTCCTGATTGGCCAAACAAGCATGTGCGCAAAATAAATTCAGAATTTTCATTGATTGATAAGATTCTAATCTTGACAAGAAAATGAGCTCATGTCTACATCAAAAGAAGGGTATCATCTTTCCGGATAAACTCTTCTTATTTAATTACTCATTTAAACATCTCCTAATGCTCCTGGTCATGTAAGCAAATATTAAACCTCATCTCCTTCGAGGGACAAAAAAATCAATGTTCATTTTCACATTGAGTGAGTAAATTTATTGTTCCTGAAAACAATTGAATGCATAATGTAGTTTATGAATGGCATATGTATAGCACATAGCCTACGACCTCTGATCATGACATATTTACTTGCCTGACAATGTTAAATAACGAAAAAATTCTGAAGTGCAATGGCACCTTACTCTACACAAAGCGTTTAAGATAACTTTAGTTACATAGTAAATACAAAAAAAAATTTGAAGAATACCATGTCTTCTGAAGGGGAGACATACCTTCTTGACAGCCTTCACATTTTTCCTACATGGCCAGCTACAAAGAATCTCAGACGCCATATACAGAGTAAGAATTATCAAAGCTTGCAAGAATAATACTTCTGAATGAAATCTTGGATTCACCACAATTTTCAGCGAGTCGATGGAAGTCTTAAAAATGCTTTTAATTATTCAGGAAAAAATCCTAAAGAGAACTTAGGAACAAAGAAGGTAATTTCCAATGTGAATAATTAAAATTGATCTGTCCATGGACTTGGTCGTTGGAGCATTTTCCCATTCGGCAAGTATATAAATACATCAAGAAATTACAAGAAGCCGCTGCAGGTTTTCTTGAGCTAATCAAGAGGAGGTGCATTCTCTTTGCATTTGGGAGGCCTTTTAGTTGGTTCAACCATGATAGTAGCTAAACACATGAGGCCTTAACTCAAGACGCAAGTAGGTCATCCAACCTAGAAATGACACCCATTGTTGGCCAGGGCAACAATCCTAGAGAATTATTACTTATACGGTGTCCAGAGACAGTAATGCAGTACCATGTACTGTAGATATTTGATTCATGGATGCAGTCAACTTACGCATATGGCTTCATCGTCGGATTCAAGGGTGCAGGTCCTGGATGGATTATGGGGTGCGCCTCTATGGTCAATGCAAGCTGCGGAGAAAGAAAAGCTCAAATTGGCGTCCGTGAGAAATGAGCGCTAGCATAGTAAGGGGCAGTTTCATTCATTCATCCATCCATTGAGTGTGGTTCAGTTTTCAGCTAAGAGAGCCAACCAATTTTATTTATGACAGCAACTATAAAAGGACTAACAATGACAGGTAGATGGGGCAGCGAGGAGAGGAGGAAGGCTAATGGATTCTCACCGGTGCCGCAATCGACACCAAAAACAGAATAATAACTCCCAAGCTTATCATTGGGTCAACCTCGCCGTCGTCATCGGGACCACACCACTAAGTCAGCGCAACCTGGTCCTTTGGTTGAAATTACAACTTTCTTCATCATTGGTTTCATTCATCAAGAGGATTTCCCTACAATTGGAAGAAAACATGCCATTATGCAAACTTCTTAGCACAAAAGTACGTGAATAAGCTTAGCAAATACTACCCCCAAACATAATCCTCTCGTAGTAATTCTTCTTGGTCATAAAGAAATTACTTGTGAATATAATTAGATTATCATACGTTCGATATAATAAAACACTTTCAGCTTCACATGGGTCAAGTATCTTACTGCTACCTATCACTGTATGATGCTTTAGTTCCAAAAACTCACATGAATCAACTTAATGCCTTTCTTTGAAATAAGAAGAATGTCGCTCCTTATTTTTGCCATTGTTTTCTCTGCTATACTTGCTATTCTCGTTGATGTACAACAAGAACACACATAGTGCAAAGCCCTTTCGTATTGACATGAGAAGGCCGATAGTTCTGTGGTGGCATATATACAATAGCTTTACTCGTACAACCGTACATGCCCTAAATATAGTAGAATGCTTTCAGCCTTTAGCACGTGAAGAAAAAACAAACTTACGATGGTGGTGGAGGTCGTTGCTCGATGCAGTGGCCACACACGCGCTGCTTGAGGGCTCATGGCGCACAGTGACTTGGACCCCAAAGGCCACGGCCTTGGATCTGTCAGGAGGAGGTCACGAATTGCTGCTGAGGACATACTGACGGGGGAGAGGCAAGGCTGCTCGTGCTGCCCGCGACGCGACCACGCCCTGCCCCGGGGTTCCGCGACGGCAGCGGCAGTGGCGGTGTCGTCCCGCAACCACTCGCTGACATGTGGTTCAGCGATGGCGGCGGTGATGGAGGCCTCTGAGGTTGGATGCCGGAGGCTGGGAAGCCTGGTTCCGCGTTGGTGGCGGCGGCGGCGTCATCCCACAGCCACGACCTAGGAAAAAGATCGGGGGAGGATAGGATCGAGAGATGGATTGGATCCGCGATGCCCCAGTAGGTCCACCCCGTCGGCGTCTCCTCGTCCAGGATCAGCGCCGGATCCTGGACGTGTTTGGCGGCGGATCCTGGACGTCTCGGATGGAGGGTGGCGAGTGAAGCGCCTTTGATGTGCGAGGCCGGTGGCGAAGGGATGGAGCGGAGGCGGCGAAGGAATGAAGGGCGAAGGGATGAGTGGTTCTCGCTCGAGGACAGGAGACCTCGCTGGTATGTGCGGGCGATTGGTTTAGGGTTTTTTTGCTGGTTAATTTTTGTAGGTTTTTTTTCGTTGGTTTTTTCGTAGATTTTATTTACTTCATCTGTCTTGGGTGCGATCGGAGGTTAGGCCCTGGAGTGCGTGGGGACTGGTGGGGGCCTCGGTACGGGGTTTTCTCGGTTCGTGACGGCTGAGTGTGAGGTGGGAGGAGGTAACGAAAAAACCATAGGAGGTGGGACGAAAAAAACCTGAAAGCGAAACTACCAACTGCTCCATTAATAGTAGAGATTAATGGTTCTGTTTACACAGCCCGGGGGCTCCAAATGCCACCTATAGCGTCCAGGAATAAAACTCAAGACATGCTTAGCTAGACTATGAGCATCTACATTAGATTCTCTAAACTCATGTTTGAAGATAGCTCCAGAAATTATCCTTCTAAGGTCTGAAATCTCCTTAATGATCATAGCATTTTCTCCCAGACTTCCATCATGAATATTTCGGATCACCCGTTGGGAATCAAAAGCTACCTGTACTGACATAACTCCTTGATCTTGAGCAAGACATATATAGAGCTTCTCTACAAGCTATTGCTTCTGCACATGAGGGATCTTGAGCACCCGGTAAAATATCTGGTACTCCCATCCTTAGTGAAAGATCGTGGATGTCGCCTAGAGGGGGGTGAATAGGCGCTTTAAAAATAATGGTTTAGGCTTGAACAAATGCGGAATAAACCTAGCGGTTAATTTGTCAAGCACAAAACCTACAACAACTAGGCTCACCTATGTGCACCAACAACTTATGCTAAGCAAGATAAATAACTAGGTGATAGCAAGATATATGACAAGAAACAATAATGCTATCACAAAGTAAAGTGCATAAGTAAAGGGCTCGGGTAAGAGATAACCGAGGCATGCGGAGACGACTATGTATCCCGAAGTTCACACCCTAGCGGATGCTAATCTCCGTTTGGAGCATTGTGGAGGCACAATGCTCCCCAAGAAGCCACTAGGGCCACCGTAATCTCCTCACGCCCTCACACAATGCAAGATGCCGTGATTCCACTAAGGGACCCTTGAGGGCGGTCACCGAACCCGTACAAATGGCAACCCTTGGGGGCGGTCACCGAACCCGTACACTTTGGCAACCCTTGGGGGCGGTCACCGGTACCCGTCAAATTGCTCGGGGCGATCTCCACAACCTAATTGGAGACCCCGACGCTTGCCCGGAGCTTTGCACCACAATGGTTGAGCTCCGAACACCACCAACCGTCTAGGGCGCCCAAGCACCCAAGAGGAACAAGCTCAAGGGTACCAAGCACCCAAGAGTAATAAGCTTCTCAACTTGTAACTTCCACGTATCACCGTGGAGAACTCAAACCGATGCACCAAATGCAATGGCAAGGGCACACGGAGTGCCCAAGTCCTTCTCTCCCAAATCCCACCGAAGCAACTAATGCTAGGGAGGAAAATGAGAGGAAGAACGAAGAAGAGAATACAAAGAACTCCAAGATCTAGATCCAAAGGGTTCCCCTCACATAGAGGAGAAAGTGATTGGTGGAAATGTGGATCTAGATCTCCTCTCTCTTTCCCCCCCAAAACTAGCAAGAATCCATGGAGGGATTGAGAGTTAGCAAGCTCGAAGAAGGTCAACAATGGGGGAAGAACACGAGCTCAAGGGATAAGGTTGAATGGGGAAGAAGACCCCCTTTTATAGGGGCTCCCGAATCCAACCGTTAAGTGCTCAGTCCACGCACGAGCGGTACTACCGCTCAGGGGAACGGTACTACCGCCCGGGCGGTAGAACACAGAGAGCGGAGCAAAACATAGGGCGAGGCAGAGGCGTATGAGCGGCACTACCGCTGGAACCAGCGGTACTACCGCTGGGACCGCGCACAGCGCCTACCACGAGCACAGGGAGAAGGAACAGGGAGGAGGACCATTGAGCGGCACTAGGGGCGGTGGTAGCCGCGGTACTACCGCACATGAGCGGTACTACCGCTCCTACTGCCGCTGAACCCGACACGAGAAAACCACGTCTCGAGTCGAGGCGGTACCAGCGCGGAACCGGAGCCGTACTACCGCTTATGGCCATGGGCGGTACTACCGTTGTGGGACAGCGGTACTACCGCTTGTGGCGATACGCGGTACTGCCGCTCCGGCCCAGCGGTGCTACCGCTGGCGCCATCTTTATGCCACTTCCATGAAAACAAGTACTCCAAGGAAAACCAGAACTGCCAAAACTTCTGCAAATGAGCTCCGACTTGAGCAAACTCAAGCTTGTTGGACACAAGACGACGAGTAGCATCAAAACAGCGACAGGGGAGGTATGCCTAACAAATAGAGGAGTGAAACCTCCAACAGAGAAGAACCGACATAGCCTCCAACATCTAAAACATCATAGAAGATGCATGAGTGAACTCCGTTTTCGATGAACTCGAGCTTGTCATCAAGATGAACATAAACTCCAAAACTCACAAAGAGAAGCAAACAAGAACCAAGAAAGATGATGCAAGGATGCAATGGTTTAAGCTCTCTACGAATGATACGATCAAGCTACTCATCGAGAGCCCCCCTTGATAGTACGGCAATCGATCCTATAACCCGGTCTCCCAACTACCATCATGAGACCGGTAAAATAGAAAACCTATCAAGGGCAAACGTTTGCCTTGCACATGGTCCACTTGAGCTAGATGATGACGATCTTGACTCCCTCAAGTTGGACCACCTTTCTTGATTGCGTTGGCTCGATGAAGACTAGTTGATTGCTCCCCCATACTCCACTATGGGTGAGCCACTCTTCCGCACATCTTCACAAGTCCATTGTCACCATAATGGATGGCAAGCTTCAAGCATTTGATCTCTTCGTGGTGCTTCACTTGAACTTGCACACCGCAACCTAGTCCCACAAAGAACTCTCACGAAGATCATGGGTTAGTACACAAAGCATAATTGACAATGCTTACCATACCATGGGATCGCTTGATCCCTCTCGGTACATCTTCTATGCTTTGTGTGTTGATCAACTTGATTCACTCTTTTACTTAGTATTGATCAACCTCTCACAAGACCACTCTTTAGGTAATTCCTTGAATAGCACCTTGGTCGACACAAACTCTCCTTCAAACCAACACATGTATTCCAAGAAAAGCCTATGGACAAAACCTTCAAATATAACTCAAGGCAACCATTAGTCCATAGAGATTGTCATTAATTACCAAAACCAAACATGGGGGCACCGCATGTTATTTCACTTAGGGTACTCCCGGTGCTCCAAGTTCAAAAACAAATCTTAAATGTTTCCAAAAATTCAAGAAAAAAATGTGAATGTTCACAAGGAATGTGACTACAACCCCTAGAAATTTCAGGTCCAAATTCAAAATGTACATTGAGAAACAAAAATGTGAAATCCGGATGTGAATAGTGTCAATGTTGATTTTGTCTTTTTTACACTATTCATGCCAGATTTCACATTTATGTTTCTTAATGTGCATTTTGAGGTTGTACCTGAAATTTTTAAGGGTTGTAGTTACATTCCTTGCGAACATTCATAATTTCTTCGGAATTTTTTGAAACATTTATGGATGGATTTTTGAACTTGGAGCACCCGGGGTACCCCGAGGATGGGAGTACCCGATACTTTCCCCTTGAGCACCCTCCATAACTAGGGCCGAGGCCCCCATGAACTGCCCTGATTCATTTCTGAAGATAACAGCCGCCGATGTCCTTCTATGTTCAGGTGAGATACCTGCATCAACATTAGCTTTCATCATACCAGCAGGAGGGAGGATCCACCTGCGCACCTGACGGTGGAGCCCAACGGTTCTAGTGACCGTTGGTTGTTGTAACATATCTAGTTCTTGCAGAAATTTTGTGACAAAAGCACACGTGCCAAAGGGAGTTTGGTAGATATCCTCATGAATTACGTCCCGTCTCGCCTTTCAAATTGCCCACAAGGTCACCACCATCTTCACATGTTCTGCTTTTGTGAGCTGATCATCTAGCTCAAACAACCACCTCCTCGCATTAGGCTCCACACACGTTTTGATTCTGTCTTATAACTCTTCATCAACAAGAACCCACACGCACCTTGCCATACGCCAATCTACTAGCGAATGTCTCCAACTGTCGGACTCCATCCGCAAATGGGACAGACACAGTCATCGACCATATGTCTGTGATGCACCACATCGGCTGTAGGCAAACTTTGCTGGGCAAGGCACCAAGTAAAAAACTTTTAGCTTAGCTGGTATTGCATGTTTCCACATCTTGGTACAAGCCTTCTGTTCTATCTTTGGATCTGAAATCCCAGTTGACCCCTCCATCCATGACTCTCTTCTCGTCTTCGTCTCGATGAGCATCTGATACGCCGATCGGACTGTAAAGGTCCCTGACCTCTCATGGCACCATGCCCAACAATCATCATATGATGTCATTGGTAAGGGAATACCTAGGACAATTTCTGCATCTAGCGGCAGTAAATGAGTGTTAAGCTTCTGATTGTCCCAAACCTTGTTCGCGGAGTCAATAAGCTCGGCCACCATCACTGGGCCTGGTGCTAGTTGTGTTAATGGCCTCATCATGGTCTCTCTAGGGATCCAATTGTCATTCTGAATATTTGTTGTTTTTCCATCTCTGGTTCTTCTTATCAGGCCTCGCTGTAGCACCTCTCTACCTTCTAGAATTGAGCGCCAAATTTTTTATGGCCTCGACCCTAATTGGGCCGAGAGGAAATCTCCTGTAGGATAGTATACTGCCTTTAGTATTTGAGCACTCAACATCATGGGCTCTTGTATTAGCCTCCACCCATGTTTTGCCAATAACGCTAGATTAAATGGTTCCATTTTCCTGAACCCCGAGCCTCCCATATATTTTGGTTGTGTCATATCATTCCAGGATACCCATGCTATTTTTCTCTTCCCAGCCTTCGCACCCCACCAAAACTGTCTCGACAGTTTATCTATGTGCTCACATAAGCCTCTTGGTAATCTAAAACACCCCATTGAGTATGTTGGCAAAGCTTGAGCAACTGACTTAATGAGTACCTCCTTTCCTGCCATCGACAATAGCATATGAATCCAACCTTGCACTCTTTTCCACACTATCCTTAAGGAATTTGAAAGTCCCATTAACTGACCTTCCCACATCAGTGGGCATACCCAAATATTTCTCAGTTAATGATTCTGCTTGAACATTAAGTGTGTTCTTCACAAGTGTTTTTAGATCATTTGGGACACGTTTGCTGAAAAAATCGATGATTTTTCAAGATTTACTCGTTGCCCTGAGGCCCTGCAATATAAGTCAAGTACCTGCACCACCTCTTTTGCTGCCTCAGTTGATGCTTTTAGGAACAAAAGACTGACATCAGCAAGCAAGAGACGACTCAGCACTGGAGTTGTGGGAGACACCTTAAGACCAATAGAGTCAGTATTATTTCCTCGTTGCTTCAACAAAGATGATAACCCTTCTGCAGCAAGTAAGAACAAATACGGCGAAATAGGATCTCCTTGTCTGGTTCCACGGGTCAGTTTAAAATTCTCAAGTTGATCACCATTAAACAGAACTGAAAAGGACACAGTTCTTACAGACTTCATCACCGACGAAATCCATCCAGGGTTGAAACCCAAGTTCCCCATAACTGCTTCTAGATAATCCCATTCAACTCGGTCATATGCTTTCATCATGTCAATTTTCAATGCACAACCCCTATTTTTCTTCGCCTTATTCTTTTTCATGAAATGCATGCACTCAAAAGCCCATTGTCCATAATAAGCCTTCTGGGTACAAATGCTGATTGTTTTAGTGATATAATATTCGGTAGGACCACTTTCAACCTATTTGCCATCACTTTAGACACAATCTTATACACAAAGGCTAATAGGCCTAAACTGGGAAAGCAATGAAGGATTAGTTATTTTTGGAATAAGAACAATGGATGTCTTATTGATTACCTCCACATTGTCCTCCCCCCGAAGAATTTTCAGCACCATATTAGTGACTTCCTCCCAACATAAACTCCAATGCTTCTGAAAAGAATGCGTCGGGAACGCATCCAGTCCCGGTGCCTTTGTTAGAAACATCTGAAAAAGGGCACCTTCACCTCCTCTGCTGTATACGGTTTTGAAAGCTCCACATTCATATTATCTGTCACCTTTTTTTGCACACCATCTAGCAGAACAGCAAGATCTTCCACTCCCTCTGAAGTGTATAGTTGGCCGAAGAAATCTTGCGCCATACCACCCATCTCCTGCTTATCTTCAGTGAGTGAACCATCATCTCTAGCCAACTTGGAAATTTTGTTTTTCTTCTTCCTCATAGTTGCCTTTTGCTAGAAAAAATTGGTATTACGGTCACCTTCCTTTAGCCATTCAATTCTTGACCTTTGGCGCCACATTATTTCCTCTATGTGATACAATTCAGCAAGCCTATCCTGAACTTTAATTTCTTCCCTCGTCGGGCCTCTCCTACCCGGATCTTCTCTTAGTACTTTCAGTAGCTCTTTCATACATTTTATTTCCTTCGCCACACTTCCAAACTCCTCAATGCTCCACTCTTTTAGCTGACCCGAGAGACATTTCAACTTCTCACTCAACTGATCCACACTAGAGGCCACTCCAGTACACCATTTTTCTGCTAAGAATGTTGCAAAGTCATTGTGTGTTTCCCACATTGTTTCATACCTAAACAGTTTGGTTTCTAGTCTAGCCTGTTGTCCCTATCTTCCACCTCCGGCTGCAGCCATAATGCGTAGTGGTCAGAGCAGGAAACATACACATGCCTCAGCCCTGCTGTTGGTAATACCAAGTTCCAGTCCGGTGTTACTAGCGCCCTGTCAAGCCGGACTCTTGTATAGAGACCACCCGACACCTTCTTCTCCCACGTCCATTTGTTCATGTGTAGCCCATATCAAGTGGACCACACACATCGGCTGCCTCCCTGAAAGCAATCATCTCTCCTCTCGGCCTGGACCCAACTCCAACATGCTCTTACGGCTTAAGTATTTTGTTGTAGTCCTCAATACAGCACCATGGCAGTGGGGACTCGTCTTTTATATCTCTCAAAAGTTGCCATGTTTTATGCCTATCTTGGTGGTCAGATTCCCCATAGATGCATGCTAGTCTCCACGGTGGCTTCCCTTGGATTGTCACAACCCCATCAACGTGCCGCCGGGAGAACCTCAAAAGCTGAAAGTCAACTGAATCTTTCCAGAACACCCCTAGTCTGCCACTTCTTCCTACGTTGTCCACTGCATAGCAACCATGAAATCCCAAAGTCCTTGTCAAACCTTCTACCCGCCTTTTTCTTACTTGAGATTCAACCACACAAAGAATAGCTAGCGGGGGCAAAATCCTTCACAAGATTGCGAAGTTCGCGAATTGTCGCAGCGCTGCCAATGCCACGACAATTCCAACAAATCATACTCATTGGGCCTGGCGGTCCTCCCGGGAGGCTGGAACAAAAGACCAAACAAACGAACGTCCACACCTACTCACGGAGCAGAGTAGACGGAGATCGGGACTGCAAAAACTTCGCCGAGAATTGGCCAGCACTGCAGGACAGAGAACCGATCTCTGCCGAAGTCAGCACCGGGACTAAAAACCAATCGTTGCTTGAAACAACGTCGGGCCAGAAAAGTTGAACAAACGTGAGACTGTGTCCAGATCGGTCAGCAGCAAACTACCAAGGTACAGAATCCAGGGAATCGAAGAACTCCTTTGTTGTACTCAACTAATTAGTCCCTCGTGGCGTAGCAGCCAAGTTCCTGATTGATTAGGAACCAAAGATCCGGATGCCTCCTCCTCATGACCTCATGCACACTGCTACTACGATACTTAGTATCATGGTGCGTGCATTGTGAGCACCGCTAGTAGTAACTAATTATATTTGCGGCCCGTTGTAGAGAGCGGACGCTGCTACTATTTTCTCTCTTCTAGGAGGATCGATGGCTTGACGGGAGAAGGATACAGGAGCTTGCACCGGGCATCTATGACTTGGTGCCACGCCGCGTTCGAAGGACATGCATGCTTGGGCAGGTGGTGGAGAACGGGATGTGTGCTACGGGTGTTGGCCCCAACTTGGGTGAGGAAGCTCTGCAGGAATTTCTTCAGCTTTGGCAGAAGATTCGGAATTGGGAACCAATGAACAATGCTCCGGACAGCTTCTCTTGGTCTTGGGAGACGAGTGCAAAGTTCACTGTGAGGTCGGCATACGCAGCCAGGTTTTGGGGCAGAGAGATCATACCCACTGCAGACCTCACTTGGAAATCGAGAGCTCTGACACAATGCAAATTTTTCACGTGGCTAGCCCTCCGCAATAGATGTTGGACATCCGATTGACTTGCCAGGAGGGGACTACCGCATCAAGACAAGTGCCCACTTTGCGATCAAGAGGAAGAAACAATTGAGCATGTGCTGTTAACTTGTCCCTTCGCCAGAACGGTGTGGGCAGGGTTATGCCAGGCTATGGAGAAGTTGGACTGGACACCTACTCCACAAGAGTCCCTCCAGCATTGGCTTTGCAGTAAACAAGGGTTACCCACCATAACTAAAATGGACCTCCACACGCTACTACTACTGACGATGTGGGGACTGTGGAAACACAGGAATGCGGTCGTGTTTGACGGGGCCTCGCCATCGGTTGGTGCTCTTTTGCACAAAATCTTATCGGAAGGTAGAACTTGGTCATTGGCTGGACTCATAAAAGGGAACGTAGATTATGTGTTTGCAGGTCTAATACGGTGGAGCATTGGCGAGGAGTAGCCTACATGTAGGGTGGAGTGGAGTTGTACATGTATTCGTGAGTTGTACCATGATGCGTTGTAAATGACCGGTGGAGGCGTTCTTCGCCTTTCTTCTTTAATATATGATATGCACACTCGTGCATATTCGAGGAAAAAAATATTTTCACTCTATATGTTCTACATCGGCGGCATAGTTTCGTCCAACCCACATATCGTCCTAGCAGGCTCATTGTCTCTATAGCATCCACGGGAGCACGACCTCTCTTGTGGTGATCGGTCGGTAGAGCACGAGCTCTGTCGCGGTGACTGGAGCGCTTTCACGACTGGCCAATGGAGCGTGGCGGTCGCCTCTCTTCATGAGTCCAGTGGAGAGGCCTCGTCCGCCCCCCGCCACGGCGAGGGGTCCTTCATTGGTGTCACGACATCGACGCCTCGTCGGCGTCTGTCTGGGCGGCAACACATTTGTGCGTACTTTTTAAGTCCGAGAACATGCCAACAGTCTGTGGATGATGTACACGCCGTTAACAAGTACTTGCACTGGCGACACTCACTACTTGTACACGCCGCAAGTAGTTTGAACCCACACAGGCAAACCAGTATATGTGGGATGCAAATGATATTAGTGGTGACCATTTCTGACCCCACGCTGCTAGCTCATAGATACTAGTGGTGAGCCTTTGTATTGAATTGCTGCTGGTAGTTCTTGGCATAAGAGCTCCTTTGGTGTATCTTAGCAGCAACGTGTAATTTTTTGGAACTCTGCTAGTAATATGACAACAGTAGCGTGCTTTTTTTAGCTAAACATTGCTGGTATTTTACCAAGTCTGCGACGGTGTGTCATTTTTGCTAGATGTTCCTATTGGCAAAATCCTATGAGGGGTTCCTGCAGTATTGGCTGACACTGAGGTAGGAGAGGAGGTATCAACCTTTGGCTCGTGAGATTCGTTGGCGGGGCACATGCTATTTAGAAGAGGCATAGTTGCAGTCGACTGCATTGTTGACGAAGCTGACGTCACTACTACAGGGCCGCGCTTGGGGTTGTCGTGGCCGGCGAGGTCGGGGGCAGGGGACATACACAACCCACTTCCATTCAGAATCACTCGTGCTTGCGATGAAGATGTCGTGCAGCTGTGTCCTCCATACCATATGTAATCACATCTAGAATTAAAACCGAAGCCAGGCTTTGGGGGTTGGCGGGGGCCAAGCATTTGAGTTCTCTTATGCCGCGAGAGTAGGCTTTCGAATTGAGGCCGTCCATGGACGGTCGGTCATGTATTTCAAAACTCTTCTTAATTAATGAGATGAGGCAAAGCTTTTGCCTCCGTTTCAAAAAAAAAAAAGATGTCGTGGAGCGCCTTCATCCTCAGGCACTCTTCAATCATGGCTCGCATCAAAGTCATGGTGATTGTGGGAGAAAAAACTAGTGTTGATTTTGAGGAAATTTGGAGGATCCAAGACTTTGAATACCAAATGTTAGCACCCCACTACTTCTATTACATGAATCAATCATTGGTCGGGGTTACAAACAGGAATCATAGAGGAAGTCATGGTTAAGGAAAGAAATCAAGAGGTGAAAGATGATCAGTACGCACACACGCTAGAGGGTGCAGCTATGTATCCCTTATATAGCCACCACAAGCGCAGTCGCGTGCAACGCTCCCCAAATGGACTGGCCCAAGAAATGTAGTTGTGTGGGATGCTACTTCGTTCGTTTCCTTTTGATCGCTCGTTATTTTTGATTTATTTGTTTTCTTTCATAACTTTATTTATATTCCCGAATATCCTAAAATAAAAACATTTATATTTAAATGTGTATGCAGTGTTTAAAAACTGTTTATACAGTACTTAAAAAAAGTTCATGCAACCTTTAAAAATGTTCGCTGTAAACAAATGTACATTAAAAATGTTCACAAGTTTCCAAAAACATCATGACTTTAAAAAAATAACATACTATTGAAAAAAAATTACAAATATGTGCACATGTTTCAAAAAGTATCTGCGCATAGTTTTTAAGATATTTATGCAATGTAGAAAAACATTCCATAGTCTAAAAGAGGTTTGATGGCACTAAAAAAAATTTAATGTGCATTTGAAAAATATATAATATACATTAAAAAACATTTGAACACATGTATTTCGAAAATGTACATCAATTATTCAAAAAATGATCAATGTGTATCAAAAACATGTATACAAAAAGTGTAGAATGTGTATTGAAGAAAGTACACACGTGTTGATTAAAAGAATAAAAGTGAAAAAATGAAGAAATAAAACCGATGAAGAAACACGAAAAACAGGGAAACCTGTTGAAAGAAATACAGAACCACCCGAAACAAGCATGAAAAAACACGCAAAAAAAAGTTCGAAACAATCACAGAAACAAACAGGAATAAATAACCACGTGAAAATTGGTCAAAATTAACTACCACAGAAACAAACATGGAAAAAACCACACGGAAAACCGATCAAAAATCTTCCCTAAAAAACGCTCCCCCGGACACCTATTGGAGAGGCCCATCAGTGCTCGTCTCATTGGTGGGCTGGATAGTGCCTGAGGGCCCAGCGAGGCCCACCCAGGTCGCTGGCACTAAAGAAGATCAGATTACGTGTTCCACGTGTTACGTGCGTACGACTCGGAACACGTACGCGTAAAGATCGAGCAAGAGTTGTCCCGATCGACCACGTAGGCCTTCTCCGCCTTCCACTCTGATCTGGTAGGGTTCGTTGCTAATCGATCGGGGGCCGCGTCGGATACGGCTCCTACCTCGACTCAGATATCGATCGAGCCGCTACAAATATATATATCCCGCACGACGTACGCCAACAACCACCAAAGCAAACGTAAGACGAAATATTGAACCGAACCATGAGCCATCAGATCGATCTGAAGACGAGCGCCTGCACCATGGCCGCCGCCGGCGGCGACGACGACTGGGTGTACATCGACGGTGACCAAGAGACGAAGGCTCCGGCTGTCGTATGTGCCTCCGATAGCCTCGACGAGTCGGAGCATTGCGCATTCGACTTGAAGCTACTTGCCGATCTCGACTACCTCGCAAGGAAAAAGGATTCCCGGATCAGGATGGATGGGGCGACGGAGGTGGTGGCTGCCGCGGACGCTGCCGGTGATGGCGCAGCGGATGAGGCCGACGCCGCGGAAGATGAAGACGACTGCCCTGGCTACTCCAACGGAGGCCGCCTCGAGAAAGACTACGAGTCGGACCAAGACCTCGGTCAAGTCGAGGACGAGTCCGAGCGGCATGAGGATGGGACGTCCGACCTGAGGCTGAGGGGACTGCTCGACAACCTCAAGACCATCGAGAGTAAACTGCTCGACTGCCAGAGGGAACTGCTCGACTGCCAAAAGTCCATCCAAGACCACCGCAAAGCTACACGCGACGAGTCCGCCCCCGCGCCGGCACCGGCGCCGTCAGCGCACGGCTACAACGCTCGCCCCGCAGCCTACATAGCAGGACTCTCTGCCTCGTCGTACACCTCTTACGACGGCTACCGCAGCGGAGGTTACGGCACCAGCTCTGGCTATGATGCCAACGGCTACGGCGGCGGAGGTTATGACGGCGGCCTCTCAGACTATGACTACGGCGGCGGACGTGGAGGTTACTACCGCGGCATCTCGGGCTATGACTACGGCGGCCTAGGTTACTACTACTACCTCTTAGGCTATGACTACGGCATGGGCGGCAGAGGAGGTTACGGCATCGGCTTTGGCCATCGCTACGGTGGCGGCGGAGGCTACGGCGGCATCTTGGACTATGGATATCGCTATGGCCGCAACGTAGGTCATTACTTTGACTTTGACTACGGTGGCCTTGGAGATAATTACAGCGGCAGCTCTGGCAATAGCTACGGTTACCGCCCTGAAGACTATGGCGGCTGGATGTTGTCCTTGGTCGTCACCGATGCCCGAGGCGCCGGCGGCGGAGCCTGAACCGCTGCCGTAGATTATGGATAGGTGAATCAGGTTTTGTTCATCGCATAGGGGTGTGGTGCTTGGTATCGTTTCATCGCAGTAGAGTAATAGTAGTTGGCAATTGCTGTCTGGATCTATATATTGTTACGTAGTAGTATTATACCTTGTCGGAAAGAATTAAACTATTAGTTATATTAAGTGTGTTGCTGAACTTTTAACTTATTTGCTACTTCTCCGTTGCTATGAAATCCTATGCGACAGTTTGATACTTCCTTCTTACACGTGTAGCACTTTCTTCCTCCGTTTAAGAATTAGTATAGATATATACATCTGATTAAGCATCAACTTATTCAAGATGGAGGGAGTAATAAATAACCCAAGTCCCAACTAATAGAAGACTAGCATAGCCTAAGCGCACGGCGCCCATTGCCCATAGAAGCTCCCATCATTAAATTGGACTAGATGACTCGTTGCGCCAATGGCGCAAAGGCCGGCAGCAAGCCAAGTATTGTAAGAGTAGTGATAGGAAAACTCAACCACGGATATAAATAATGAGTACTTACAGATCGAAATAATGAGTACTTACTACTGGTTACTGTTTCTCCTGGAACAGTCTGTGCTAAATGATAGTGCTATATCCCTTTAGTGGAAGGTGGACGCTGCCAGGTAGGGCATGCATCTTCCTTGCTTAGCAAATTTGTTGTTGCCGGTGAGTACTCGATGTTTGGAACAGAGAAAGTAATAAAAACAGGTAATTATAGATAAGGGTGGCATTATGCATATTAATAGATCGATGAGGAACAACAACAGAGGTTATATAGGTAAAAGCATATAGGTGGTAGCTGTTCAAAAGCAACAGATAGCATCGTCGAAAAATAGAAGAAGGTTTCATCTATTACAGAGCTTGATTAGTAGTCCTTAGAATGCTAGATGATATTTAGATACGATTTCCGTTGATGTCGATGGTTCATCTAAAGGCAATGCACGATGACAACCAGGCGCTGCTTTGTGGTGACCTTCAAACGAAAGGCTCAGATGTCTCCTTCATGGATTTTTGCAAGGCGGCGGAACTCAAGCCAGTTGGTTGTTACGGTGGCTCTCTTGTCGATTCCTAGCATGATGTGACGATTGGCGTGTAGATCACTGTTTGCAAGCCTGACCTTGAGTGTATCATAATCTGGGTCAATGTAATCTTTTAATTTGCTTTCAATGTAGTAGACCTGAAAATACTGGTGAGAAAAAAGGAATTAATTAAATGGATTGGAGAGTGTCTTGTCACTCTTACACTGAGAAGGTTTAAATATAGGTAGTGAGAACAATTATCAGTAAATAATGGCAGGAAGCAAAAGAAGGGTGCAGAGCATGCTACATTCCTTCCTATGTGGAGTATAACATGTAGATTGGTTGTTTCTGTATGTATGGTACTCTAGTGAAGGAGAACAAATGTAGGAAGGAAGAAAACATGCATATCAGACTATATGAATAATAGTTTCTAAAGTTACATGTAGCAAGTTGATGAGAATTGTTGTGCTGGTGCTAATAGAAGTGTATACATTTTTTTCAATATTTCGCAATAAAGTCAATTTGGTGAATCAAAAGCATATTGCAGGTTGTACTTCTGATGATTAGTCAGGTAAGTAGTTTAGTTGTGAGGCATAAGTAAAGATAATTCTTTTTTCAATGAAGTGGAAGGAAGGAGTTTACCACCCGTTGGCCTGGCTTTGTGAATGTTTTGTTGATAGTGCAGACATAGTATTTGATATATCTTTTTTTGCGGCAGAACATGGCAAACAACTTGTTGACATGGTGCTGATAAGCACTAACCCGATCATGTACTGCCGAAAACAGAGGACACACATGTTTGCCCAAGCAGCAAACAGAAAGCAAATCGCCATGGTAAACATAAGCAAACAAGAAGATGTTGCAAGAAGCAATCAAGCGTGGCAATGAGAGCACATCTAACCTTGTTGGCTAACGACATAGACGACGAACAACTTGAACAGGAAGGGAAACAAGCAAACAAGAACCTTTAAGCTCACAAGCATTTGATTGGAGATGAGCAAGAAAAACCATACCTCAACAACAACAACAACAACAACAATAACAAAAGAAAGAACGACATTTAGCAAACCCACCTGGCTAAACAATGTATCGTAGATAGCCATGAGGCCACTCTGGCCGATGGCAGCGCGGGCCTTCCCATCCAGGTCAAACTGTGGGTTCTGCAGATCGGCGAAACTTCAAGCAAGGAGAATTATCAACACACAAGCAGTGACGATAACCAGAGGCAATGACCTTCAGTAAACTGTTGTGAGAAAAAACTCTCTGCAACCTGTTGTTGATGAGCTTTCGGTACTTGAGCCTCTGCCTCCCGACGCCGACGGCGCCGGAGGTGACCAGAATCACGTCAGAAATTAAGCTCCTTCACCTGAAACAGTTACTGGTCAGCAACTGCCCGAATGATTTTTTTTACAGGTTTAGAAAAGCTCCTTTGTCAGAAAATTCAGTTACCTGCTCGCAGAGGGCTCCGAGCCTGCCCATGGCCAGTCGGCCATTCTGCCCGGTGACAACAACGGTGCCGACCTGGATGCGCGAGAAAGTGATTAGATGGACCCGATGAACAGAACACCAATTTACTTGAATTTTTTTATACTTTGCAAGACAACCAAAATTGGCTAACAAGTTGTAAAATAACTTTAGAAATCTCGTGCTGCCTAAACATATGAAGTAATTGCTCCTCTCCTCTTCACCTCCATTTTTTCACTCACGAGAAATTCACATGTTTGTCAAGAAACCAAAAGGAATCTAACCCAAGGCAGAAAATAGCTTGCAGCCACACAAGCATATTATCGAGCAGGTCAAGAGCATGGCAAAAAGAGGGAGGCTCACCTAGGAACAAATGCCGTGAGCAAAAGAAGAGCACGCAGATCCTTACCCAAATCACACGCAGAAATTACCCTCTGGACAGGGTGGATCACATCACGACCCTGCATCAAGAAGAGAATGAGAAGCGAGAACAGGAGGGGTGGATGGAATCAGCCACAGAATTAAGCCCTCCCGGCGACCAGAGCTGCTACGTGGCCACCGCGCCAAAGTGCAAAGGGCGAAAGCAAGCCAAGCTTTCAAACCATGCAAGTTGAAACATTTGGATACCGATAGTATTTAAACATAAGGAAATCGTTAATACGTAATGCTATATACTACATTGATGGTAGGCTCATAGGCTTAAGTAAAGTCATTAAGATCAGTTTATGCTAAGAAAAGCTACATAGACAGAGATGCATCATGTAGATTGTGTTGATCACCCAGCTAATGGTAAGCAAAGGTACATAGACAGAGATGCATCATGTAGTTGCTTTGATCACCCAGCTTCTGGTAATTAAGATATGTAACTTTTTTTTCTCTTCTTGTCTTCCATCCCCCTTCTGCAGAATAAAATTGTACAATAAATGAATAGGAAAACCGATCATAGTTGCACACACAAACCATTTGGTGGAAGAACTTTGTAAGGTGACTATTTTTCTATCTAATAAGTAATTTCTCAAGAAAGAGCATCATCTTTCTCCCAACAAAAGTGAAAAGGTAAAAAAAAAGACACCATGCAAGCATGTGCAACAACATTAGCTTTCAAGAAACACAAACAAATGAAAGAAAAAAATGTGCATGCAGCAAGCATGTCGATCAGAAGAAAATCAACTTCCTCTCTCCATAACCCTTTTGAGTTCCCTACTGAAAATTGAAGGACTGTAATAAATGCCTGAAAAGTAGCATTTCACTGTGGTTGCCTCTTTTCTCAAGGATTTCTGCACACCTATCCCAGGTTACGCTACACTTCCTTGCTGATGGTTTGTTCTTGGATAAAGTTAGTTGTTGAATCCATTTTATATATAAAAAGGCACTCCTACTCAATCTCTCTCAACTTTAACTGAATAATAAACCTACAACAAGGCTAGAGTTTGAGCGACTATGGAGCCAGCAAAGAGATTATACAGAAGATGTCAACCTAAATAAAGTGGCATTCCTCCACCGATAGACCAAACCTGAACATCTATCCCTCCAGATTTCTCCTCTCAAACAGAGGTAAGAAGGATCAAGCTCAGCATGATGCGGAGGTGGCACAGTTAAAATTGGATCTAGTGAAGGCTAAGGAGGATCTGGCAGCAGAAGGGATCAGGATGGCTGCAGAGCGGGCGGCTCTCGACGCCCGAACCCAGTTGATTCAAGCGCGGTCCTTCCGGATCACGATGGATCAAAACGCGTCCAATGAGGTCATGAGGAGGAGGCATCAAAAGACCCAATCTCGACTCCCTCCGGCTTACGATGCACGCAACCTCTTCAACACGCCAGGTGCAGGGTCTAGTAACCCGCCAGGGGTCATAGTGCCCGGGTCGGGAACCCCTATTCAGCCACAAGTGATGGGGCCTCCCCAGATGCCCCCTGCCCCGCCTCAATACGTGCCAATACCACCGGTCATTATAACAACCCGCTGGAGAACATGGTCGTTGCGGCAGCACGGCTGGCGGCTTTTCCGGTTGACGGCGACTCTCCGACGGCTATTGAAACCCGCCGGGTCAGGGAACTCCTTCAAACAGCACTGGCGCAACAAGAGGCGTACTCCTACAGCCGGGACAGGATCCACTCGACCCCTCGTCCAGGCCAGAGCCCGAGTTACAGCCGGCACATGGTCTCAGCGACCGGCTCAAGTAACGTTCGACGCCATGACCCGCCCCCTGGCCATGGCCCGGCTTACAACGGAGCCTATCACGCAGCAGACCAAGACAGAGCACGGCAAGAGGCGGAGCAGGTGCCTCAGTTGACGGCCTACCAGACTCCCCTGGCTTACCCGACGACGTCCGTCGATGTGGGTATCCCTACCAGGACTGGGGGTGTCCCTTGCTTAGTACCAGCTATCCGCAATGAACGTTTACCAAGGACTTCAAGGGCCCTAGGAAGGTGCCCAACTACACCGCTGACTTACAGCCCGCAGCCTGGATCGAGAGTTATGAGATGGCCATGGAACTACTGGAGGTCAGTGAGGCAGCAATGGCCAAGTACTTCACCATGATGTTGGATGGGACTGCCCGCACTTGGTTGAAAGGGCTACCACCGAACTCCATCGGGTCTTGGGCTGAGCTGAAAGCCCGGTTCATCCAAAACTTTAAGGATACCTGTAGGTAGTCGATGTCAATTGTGGATTTGACTAACTGTAAGCAGCAGGAGGGTGAGTCCATGACGCATTGGGTTCGCCGGGTCAAGGAGATCATACATTCGTCAGATAAGATGGATGCCGGCTCTGCAGTCTTAATGCTGGAACAGAATTGCCGTTTCGTGCCCCTGAAGATGAAACTCGGGCGGCTTAAGCGCGACTGCAGTGATATGGGTACACTAATGGCGGCTCTTGTCAAGTACGCCGATTCTGATGGTACCAAGGATCCCCCTTCAGATGATGAAAGGACAGGGAAGGGAAAGAAGAACGGCAATGGTAAGGGTCCTCAGCATAACCCGGGGAACCAAGGAGGAGGCAAGCGCAAGGCCGACGGCAGCTTAGAGTTTGTGGCCAACGCCAGCTCACAAGGGAATAACCAGCGACGTAAGGGGAGGCCCCCTCCCCGAGGCGGCGGGTCAGGTCCGACGCTGGAGCAGCTGTTGAATGAGCCTTGTCCAAGGCATGGCTCTAGAGAGAAGCCAGCGACTCATCTGTGGAAGGATTGTGCAATCATGAAGGCCTTTAAGAATTACAACGGCCCGGGCGGCGGCTCAGGCGCCGGCGGCTTTCATGGCCCGGGGGGCGGCTCAAATTCTGGTCCTCAGAACGGTCAAGGGGGCTTTAATCAACAGTCTGGCCAGGGTCATCAACAGCAGCAGGGGGTTATCAGACCAATCCAAAGCAGCTTAGCGGCGGACAGTATCATGTGTTTACCACTAGTCTGTGCAAGCGAGATCAGAAGCTTCATAAGAGGGTTGTGAATGCTGTTGAGCCGGCGGTTCCGCGCTACTTGCGGTGGTCCGAGCAGCCTATAGTGTGGAGCAGGGAGGATCACCCTCCACGGGTGGATAATCCGGGTCACTTGGCCCTGGTGGTGGCTCCTCAGGTGGGAGGATATAAGTTTACTAAGGTGCTCATGGATGGAGGCAGCAGCATCAACATCCTCTATTATGAGACATTCCGTCGTATGGGGTTGGTTGATAAGAACCTCAGCCAGTCCAACACTATTTTCCACGGTGTGGTACCTGGTAAGTCGGCTTATCCAGTCGGCAAGATTGAGTTGGAAGTGGCCTTTGGTGATGAGAACAACTACAGGGTGGAGAAATTGACCTTTGAGGTGGTCAAGATAAGAAGTCCATACCATGCTATATTTGGACGGCCGGCTTACGCCAAGTTCATGGCACGGACGTGTTATGTGTACTTACAGCTCAAGATGCCAGGTCACAATGGGACCATTACGGTTCACGGCAGCCGGAAAGTGGCTCTGGAGTGTGAGGAAGGCGACGCGGCTTATGCAGAATCTGTTTGTGCTGCAGAGGAGTTGAAGTTTTACAAAGACAATGTTGACCCAACAGACATGACCTCTCTGAAAAAGCCGACTACGGAGAATGAGCCGGCGATGAAATTGAAGTCGGCTGATGAAACTAAGCTTGTTGACTTTGTTCCAGGGGATTCATCTCAGCAGTTTAGCATCAGTGCCAATCTGGATCCAAAATAGGAAGGCGCGCTCATCGAGTTCATCCGTGAGAATAGGGACATCTTCGCATGGAAACCTTCTGACATGCCAGGTGTACCTAGAGAACTCGCTGAGCACACTCTCAATGTTGATCCGAAATTTAAGCCGGTCAGGCAGTTCCTTCGGCGGTTTAACGAAGAGAGGCGGAAAGCTATTGGCGAAGAGGTGGCCCGGCTTTTGGCGGCCGGGTTTATTGTTGAAGTCTTTCACCCAGAGTGGTTAGCTAACCCGGTGCTCGTACTCAAGAAGAACGGCACTTGGCGGATGTGTGTGGATTATACGGACTTAAACAAGGCGTGTCCGGCTGATCCTTTTGCCCTCCCCCGTATTGATCAAATCATTGATGCTACGGCAGGTTGTGCGCGCTTAAGTTTCTTGGATGCTTATTCCGGATATCATCAGATTAAGATGGTAGTTAAGGACCAGGAGAAGACGGCGTTCATCACTCCCTTCGGAGCCTTCTGCTATGTGTCTATGCCCTTTGGACTTAAGTGTGCACAGGCGACTTACCAGCGTTGTGTACAGAACTGTCTTCATAAACAGATTGGGCGCAATGTTCACGCTTATGTGGACGATATTGTGGTTAAGTCCATAAAAGAGGAAACCCTGATAGATGATTTAAGGGAAACCTTTGATAATCTCCGGGTCTACAAGATGATGCTTAACCCGGCCAAGTGTGTCTTTGGTGTCCCTGCAGGCAAGCTCTTGGGTTTTTTGGTTTCTGACAGAGGCATTGAGGCTAACCCGGAGAAGATCAAGGCTATCACCTCCCTGGCTAAGCCGGTGTGTATAAATGACGTTCAGCGTTTGGCGGGTCGCATCGCTGCTTTAAGCCGGTTTATAAGCCGTTTGGGTGAGAAGGCCATGCCATTATATCAGTTGATGAAGAAAACTGATAACTTTGTCTGGAATGATGCAGCTAATACGGCCTTTGAGGATTTGAAGAAGCAGCTGGCAGAGCCTCCAGTCCTTGCTGCTCCGGTTGATAAGGAGCCCTTATTATTATATGTGGCGGCGAACACACGAGCCGTCAGTGTGGCTATGGTGGTGGAGCGCAAGGAGGAGGGTAAGGAGCATCCGGTTCAGCGGCCGGTTTATTATGTCAGCGAAGTGCTCATTGAGTCCAAGCAGCGGTATCCGCATTGGCAGAAGCTTGTTTATGGTGTGTTCATGGCGAGCCGGAAACTTAAGCATTACTTTCAGGGTCATCCCATCACTGTGGTCAGTTCTGCCCCTCTTGGTGATATCATTCAAAACAGAGAGGCCACAGGGAGAGTAGCTAAGTGGGCTATAGAGCTTGGACCTCATGGTCTCAAGTACGTGCCACGCACTGCTGTTAAATCTCAGGCCTTGGTGGATTTCATCAATGACTGGACAGAATCACAAGTGCCCGAGCAGAAGCCGGACAACACATATTGGACTATCCACTTTGATGGGTCCAGGCAATTGGAGGGCTCGGGGGCTGGAGTCGTGTTGGCTTCCCCTAAAGGTGACAAGTTCCATTATGTGCTACAGTTGTTGTTTCCTTGCACTAACAACGCAGCCGAGTACGAGGCCTTGCTCCATGGTCTTCGGATGGCTAAAGAGATGAGGTTAAGCCGGGTAAGGTGCTTCGGCGACTCAGACTTGGTGGCTCAACAAGTATCAGGAAAGTGGGATTCCAAGGACCCTCTCATGGCAGCGTATCGCCGCGAGGTTGATGCTATTGCTGGGCACTTTCAGGGTTATCAAGTGGAACACATCGATCGCAGGAAGAACGAGGCGGCGGATGCTTTAAGCCGGCTGGGCTCTCAGCGAAAGCCGGTGCCGCCCAATACTTTCCTGGACGTCCTGTATAGCCCTTCTGTTAAGTTGCCCACAGAGGAAGACTTGGCTGTCCCTGACCCGGAGGCACGACTGGTGGCGGCTCTCCATATCATACCAGACTGGACAATGCCATATCTGGCGTACATGACCCGGGGCGAGTTGCCGGAGGATGAAACTTTGGCCAGGCAAATAACCCGGCGGGCTAAGTCAATGATTGTTATCAATGGGGAGTTGCATCACCGCAGTATTACGGGGGCGTTTCAGCATTGTGTTTCCCCTGAGGAAGGTCAAGAGATCTTGCGTGAGATCCACGAAGGGGAT
The DNA here is from genome assembly GCF_002575655.3 of Aegilops tauschii subsp. strangulata. NCBI lineage: Eukaryota > Viridiplantae > Streptophyta > Magnoliopsida > Poales > Poaceae > Aegilops > Aegilops tauschii. Next base: position 580,021,569 of record NC_053036.3, read on the forward strand.
TGTGGCCATCACGCCGGCTCAAAGTCTCTTGTGGCCAAGGCTTTTCGCCATGGTTTTTATTGGCTGACGGCTCATGCTGATGTGGAGGACTTGGTCAGTAAATGTGATGGTTGCCAGAGGTTCTCACGACGGGCTCACGTGCCGGCTCAGGAGCTGAGGATGATCCCAATCACTTGGCCCTTTGCGGTCTGGGGGCTTGATATGGTTGGGCCTTTTAAGAGGTCCAAAGATAAGAAGACCCACCTCTTGGTGGCAGTTGACAAATTCACAAAGTGGGTGGAAGCTGAGCCAGTTAGCAAATGCGATGCAGCCACGGCGGTTCAATTTATGAAAAAGGTGATTTTCCGCTTTGGCTTTCCGCACAGCATTATAACTGACAATGGCACCAATCTCTCCAAAGGCGCCATGGAAGAGTTTTGTCAACGAGAGCATATCCGACTTGATGTTTCCTCAGTGGCTCATCCTCAATCCAATGGTCAAGCTGAAAGAGCTAATCAGGAGATTCTGAAGGGCATCAAGCCCCGGCTTTTGGCCCCTTTGCAACGGACGCCGGGTTGTTGGGTGGAGGAGTTGCCGTCCGTGTTATGGAGCATCAACACTACTCCTAACAGACTACAGGCTTCACGCCTTTCTTCATGGTTTACGGGGCGGAAGCAGTCCTCCCCAGTGACATCCGTCATGACTCACCTCGAGTGGCGGCTTACGTTGAGGCGGATAATGAACAGGCGCGCCAAGATGCTCTTGACTTGTTGGACGAACAGTGTGATGTGGCAGCAGCCCGTTCAGCGATTTACCAACAAGACCTGCGTCGTTATCATAGCCGCCGGGTTAAATCCCGGGTCTTCCAAGAAGGCGATCTTGTGCTCCGGCTCATCCAGGATCAAACAGATGCACACAAGTTATCCCCGCCTTGGGAAGGGCCCTTTGTGGTCAGCAAGAACTTGCACAATGGGTCATATTACCTCATTGACATTCGGGAGCACAAAGATTCACATAAGTCGGAGGAAGAGACCCGTCGGCCGTGGAACATAGCTCAGCTTCGGCCTTACTACACTTGAGCCACCGGCTCTCGTGGTGTACATATTTCTCTCAGCCATGTATATATTATGATAAGCAATAAAGCAGGACCTCTGTCCTTTTTTCTCCTCTAAATATGCACGTGTTGTTTTCATTACAAGATTACATGATGACTTAAAGGAGGATCCGACTTATGATCATATTCGAATCTAGCCATAAGCAATAAGGTCACTTGGGGGCTTCCTGTTCAAACATGGGTCGTATTCGAACCAAAGAGAACATAGCTGTCGATACCCATTTGATTGGCAAAGTGCCGAGCTCATTGGGAGGTTACCTTTGGTCATATTTGAATCATAGTTTAACCCCTCTGAGAACCGACGTGGATCGTATTCGAATCAGCGTCGTTAAACAATTCTTAAAATCACTTGGGGGCTTCCTGTTCAAACATGGGTCGTATTCGAACCAAAGAGAACATAGCAGTCGGTACCCTCTTGATTGGCATCGCCACACCCACTGGGGGCTATATGATCGTATCCGAATCTTAGCTTAACCCCTTTGGGCCGGGTCTCTGGTCGTATTCGAACCGGAAGCCCCTAAGTTCTTCTGCTTTATCACAAGTTTTCTCTGATTATGTCAAGGTGTGTACAGCCGGGTCTCACTTTGCCGGCTTAACTTTGGTTTACATTGTTAGTTGGACACAATGGGTGTCGTTAAGACGAGTAAATCGGAATTAAGGTACCAACCTTATTACCCGGGTTATCTAACCCGGAAGTATGCCTACAGGCCGCTAAGTGTGTTATTACGGCTGTGTTAAGGATACAATTGAGGACCAGTCTTTTTTGATTCATATTCCGGGTTATATATCTAAAACATATGATTCTCAAGGCGGTAAGCCGCCTCGAGACTTGTGATCTGCCCTTCTATGCAGGATACTTACAGGCACCTCTTTTGAGGTTAAGAAAAACAAAGGATTGATCATGACCCGGAGAAATATCAAAGAGACAACTTCAAAAGACTTTAGCATTCAATACGTGCACGATGGCACGGCAGAGATAAACTGTTGCACCTACTCTATTACAAAACTCATCAAGTCTAAAAGGGTGGAGCATTGTTTGGTAAACCGCCAGCCGAGTTACGACGCTTGCTGAGTTGAAGTCTCCGGCTCGTTCCTATCCTCTCCTCCGGCTGATCCCAAGACCTGGAAAGTTGATGACTTCCAGTCGATGCCACTGAGAGCTTCAAATTGGGCTTCCTCGTCAATTAACCCGGCCGGGTCAATCTCCGGGGCGAAAGTGTGTTGACGAGCCGGCGGGATCAAGTTGAGGGCTTCATAGCGAGGGGTTGGAATCCTCTGATTCTCCGCATTGTAACCCGGCTGGTACTTGGTCAGATCTGTGTCGTTCCCAATAAGGGTGGCCACCGGGCGTACAGCCTTCACGCAAGCTGCGAAGTCCTTTTGATCGAAAACTGAGCCGTCTTCCTTCAGGCTTGGATAGCCAAGGGCGATGTCCGCCGGGTCTAACTCCGGCAGGAATGCATTGGCCCGGCTCAGCGCGGCGATCGCTCCGGCTCTTGCAGAGGCCCGTCGCAGCTCTTGAATCCGTTGAGGCAGTACAGCGAGCCGGCGAAGGACTTCTGCCAAGTGAGTCGGCACCTCGTTGGATAAGGCCACCACAGCTAAGGCACGATGTGACCCGGTGTAGAGCTGCTCCACTAGGGTATACACGGCCTTCAGCTTGGTGACCACGCTCTGATTAAGGTTGGCACTTCTGGGACTTGTTTAACAGAATCAGATAAGCCGGCGACAAGAATGAATTATGAGATATAAGCATTCTAAACTCGATGAAAGCCGGTGAGGCGACTTACCGAAGATGGCGGCCACCATTTGGGAAACCTGGCGCTTTAGGCCGGAGAGCTCGGCGGTTTTCTCGGAGAGAGTCTTCTCCGCCTGTTCAGCCCGGGTTACCAATGCGGCCTTTTCTTCGGCCCATGCCTTCCGCTCAGCGTCGAACTCTGTCTTCAGCTTCTCTTGTGCGGCGATGCTGGACACGAACTTGGCGTTTGCCTTCCGGGTCTCCATCTCTTGCATCTTCAGCCAGCTTGTGAGATCAGCAAGGTCAGTCTCCAGTTTCTTGCCAGCAGCCTGTATAAGTTTCCGGGTTATGGCATGAACAATTACTCTACAAATTTAAAGTCCCAAGCGTTTTCCAAGCAAAGACTCTTGGCACTTGGGGGCTAATGCATATTGAACGTTTTCTATCTACATATTGCCGGTTCAAATGGAGTAAGCCGGAACCTAAGTCTATAACGTACTCAGTCATAAGTCGTCGACTTGGGGGCTAGCATGGTACAGGTAACTAAGCAGTAAATAAGAGGACAAAAGGATGTTACCTCAGACTTCTGCTGGATCTGGGTCACCATGGCAACCTCGGCGTCCCGGCTCTTGTGCACTTGGCTGATGTAGCCAGAGACGAGCTCTCCAATGCTCAGGTTGGTGTAGTCGGAGAGGTCCAGGTTCACCCGGTGGGGCTGCAGCAACTCCCCCTTAGCGGAGCACTTGGCCAGCACGGTAGGTCTCCCCGGCTCAACGAACTCCGTCCGGGTGATTACCATGTCCGGGTCATTTGTTGGTTGGACTGAGCCGGAGGCCTCCGGGTCAGCAGAAGCTTCTACAGGCGCCGTGTCCATTGGAGTGGTGGCTTCGGGGGCGGAGGCAGCTGGCGGTTCTTGGACCGTCACCTCCGGCTCAGGCAAATCCGGCACTCCGGCCGACTTGGTTTTCTTCACCCTCTTGGTGAGCTTTGCCTGGCACTGAAAGAACAACAAAGGTTAGTACAAAAAATATGAGTAAAGATTAGAACAACATGAGATGATTATCGTTACCCGGGCGCGGTCTTGAAAGCCGGCAGATTCAACTGCATAGAGTCGCCGGAAGAAGGGGAAGTCTCCTGATAATTTGAGTCAGAAGAATTAAGCGGTTGGCGTATAACACCCGCAAAAGGATGAAAAGGGTACAATTTTGCGATCACCTCGGTCCGGCGTTTCCTTGATGCATCAGGTAACCCGGAGGAGAGGTCAGTGTCCTTGCTGGTCCAGGTGTGCCGCCGGCTCTCATGAACCTGTCGCTTCAAAATAAATTGAGGATCTTGGTAAGCTAAAGGATGGGAAAAGCTTACTTTCCGGGTTACTCTTCGGGTTTTCAGCCTTGGCAAGGGCTCCAAGTCGGAGGAAAGTATTGTTACCTCTTCAACCACCGGGTTACTGGCTCCGGTGTCCTCCTGTTGATAAATAGCATTGATAAGGCGGACAGAAATAAACGACAAGTATAACAAGAGCTTACAGCTTTAGGTATTACCTCAGACTCAGAGCTGTCACTTAGCTGCAACAGCTCCGAAGCAGTGGGCCTACTTCCCTTCTTACGGGGAGCGGCTTTCTTGGCGGCTTTCTTTACCTTTCTGGCCTTCTTGGCCGCCTCATGGTCATATTTGACCCGCCAGAACTTATCGTCAGCCTGAAAAATACAATGATGATTTCTTCAAATGATTCAGATGAAGGTTATATACAGAAGAAGATAGGATGATCAGATTGGCGGCTTACCGCTGGGGCTGGGTTGGTCTTGTAGAAGGGGGCTAACCCGGTCCTTCCACAGTCTGCCAGGCTCTCGTTCAAGAGAGCCTTGGTCATCTCCTCTGCAACGTCTTCAGGAAGATCATTGCGGCTGTGTCTCTGAGGGTCGTCTTTTCGGCCCGTGTACTCACACATTAAGCCGGGGCGGCGGCTCAATGGGATCACCCGCCATGAGATCCAGACCCGAACCAGATCAATTCCATTTAGACCATTGCCCAGGAGAGCCTTGATCTTGTTGATGGTGGGAAGCAGAGGCTGGCGCTCCGCCGGAGTCAGTTTGTCTGACAATGGGGGTGTTGACTCCAAACGTGATGGGCGAAAGCCGGGCAGCGGACTTTCATCAACCGGTGACGTATCTTGGCAATAGAACCAAGTCATGTTCCAGTCCTTTGGGTGGCTCGGCGGCTCGGCATCAGGGAAAAGACAGTCTCTTCGCCGCTGAATGGAGATGCCACCTAGCTCTAGGCTTGGTCCATTGGCGCACTCATTCTGACGGTTTAAGTAAAAAAGCTC